>NC_073414.1:4400328-4422828 GCF_028641065.1 Leucoraja erinaceus
CCCCTAGAGCTCTATCTAACTCTCTCTTAAATCCATCCAGTGACTTGGCCTCCACTGCCCTCTGTGGCAGGGAATTCCACAAATTCACAACTCTCTGGTGTGAAAAAGTTTTTTTTTTCTCGCCTCAGTCTGAAATGTCCCCTTTATTCTAAGACTGTGTGTGGCCCCTGGTTCTGGACTCGCCCAACATTGGGAACATTTTTCCTGCATCTAGCTTGTCCAGTCCTTTTATAATTTTATATGTTTCTATAAGATTCCACCCCCTCATCCTTCTAAACTCCAGTGAATACAGGCCTAGTCTTTTCAATCCTTCCTCATATGACAGTATCGCCATCCCAGGGATCATTCTCGTGAACCTACGCTGCACTGCCTCAATCACAAGGATGTCCTTCCTCAAATTAGGAGATCAAAACTGTACACAATACTCCAGATGTGGTCTTACCAGAGCCCTATACAACTGCAGAAGAACCTCTTTCCTCCTATACTGAAATCCTCTTGTTATGACGGCCAACATTCCATTAGCTTTCATCACTGCCTGCTGTAGGCAGGCAGATGGGATTGGGATTGCTCTGAGGGCCAGTATTAACCCGATGGGCCGAATGCACCCTCTTCTGTGCTGTCGAGAAGTGTGATATCTCTGTCTTCTCCAATTCAGTCTGAGTTCATTGTCCAAATACTGGGAGACATGCCTGTGCCTGACTCTAACCACAACCCATCTCACTGTCTGTCTCTGTCTCTCTCTCCGTCTCTTTCTCTCCGTCTCTCTCTCTCCGTCTCTCTCTCTCCGTCTCTGTCTGTCTCTCTCTGTCTCTCTCTCTCTCTGTCTCTCTGTCTCTCTCTGTCTCTCTCTGTCTCTCTCTCTCTCTCTCTCTCTCTCTCTCTCTCTCTCTCTCTCTCTCTCTGTCTCTCTCTGTCTCTCTCTCTCTCTCTCTCTCTCTCTCTCTCTCTCTCTCTCTGTCTCTCTCTCTGTCTCTCTCTGTCTCTGTCTCTCTCTCTCTCTCTCTCTCTCTCTCTCTCTCTCTGTCTGTCTCTGTCTCTCTGTCTCTCTCTGTCTCTCTCTGTCTCTCTCTCTGTCTCTCTCTGTCTCTCTCTGTCTCTCTCTCTCTGTCTGTCTCTCTCTCTGTCTCTCTCTCTGTCTCTCTCTCTCTGTCTCTCTCTGTGTCTCTCTCTCTGCCTCTCTCTCTCTCTGTCTCTCTCTCTGCCTCTCTCTCTCTCTCTCTCTCTCTCTCTCTCTCTCTCTCCCTCGTCTCTCTCTCTCTCTCTCTCTCTCTCTCTCTCTCTCTCTCTCTCTCCTCTCCCTCTTTCTCTCTCTCTCTCTCTCTCTCTCCGTGTCTCTGTGCCTTTGAAGACTTCCCTTAGACTTTAGACCAGATCATCTCCCTGTCACGTGGCCCAAAGCTTTGTAACACTTCTTGTTTGTTCCCTCTTTGTTAATGAGTGAGGCAGTGGCAAATGTCGAACAGACACTTGGACAAGACTTCAGGCTGGGTGGTCCCAGGGTATTTATAATCCTTACCCCAGACTGTGTTATATGTGACTCCAGACCCATAGACCTGGGGCCACCAGCCAAGACAAGGTGTAGATCAGCCTAAACCTACCAACTACAGTAACAGGTATTACCCAATAACGATTCTGGGATCTATATTTCAATCGATATTTCAACTAAATCCCATGCAGTTTGGAACACAGATTGAAATATGGACCCCAGAGATTTTCATCTAAATTTAATCATCTGAATTCTGCAAGATATTAATTCTACTGCATGGGCCTGAACTCACACCACATCCCATCTCTCTCTGTCTGTCTTTCTCAGTTTCTGTGTGTGTCTCTCTGTGTTCATCTGGTTCAGTTTAGAGACACAGCAAGGAAACAGGACATTCGGCCTCACTGAGCCCTGAGGCAGACTTGCTTACAGTGGATAGTGCATTGTGGTTAGTATCGATGTGTTGGGCTGAAGGGCCTGTTTCCACGCTGTATGGCTTTGCGACTCTCTGAGCTGAGGTGCAGCTTTGGAGGTTAGAGATACAGCATGGAAATTGGACCATGTCGACCATCGATAGCCAGCTCACACCAGACCTATTCCACAATTGTCTTCTGTAAATTGTTCCTCCAGTGCAATGAGAACGTGCAAACTCCACACGGACAGCACCTGTAGTCGGGATCGAGCCCGGCTCTCTGGCTCTGCGCCACCGTGCCATCTATACCAGTCCCAACAGCCCGCATTTGGCCCACTTGGTTTATACTCTCTAGAATTTGGAAGATTGAGGGGGGATCTTATAGAAACTTACAAAATTCTTAAGGGTTTGGACAGGCTAGATGCAGGAAGATTGTTCCCGATGTTAGGGAAGTCCAGGACAAGGGGTCACAGCTTAAGGATAAGGGGGAAATCCTATAAAACCGAGATGAGAAGAACTTTTTTCACACAAAGAGTGGTGAATCTGTGGAACTCTCTGCCACAGAGGGTAGTTGAGGCCACAGTTCATTGGCTATATTTAAGAGGGAGTTAGATGTGGCCCTTGTGGCCAAGGGGATCAGAGGGTGTATGGAGAGAAGGCAGGGATGGGATACTGAGTTGGATGATCAGCCATGATCATATTGAATGGCGGTGCAGGCTCGAAGGGCCGAATGGCCTCTACTCCTGCACCTAATTTCTATGTTTCTATGTTTCTATGAATGTAGGAAGCAAAAGTGGGATAACATAGACAGGTTGTTGGCATGGACTCGGTGGGCTGTCTGGCCTGTTTCCATGCTGTATCTCTAAAACTAAACCAAAATACTAAAAACTGATTTTGCTTACTCAATTGGGCTGTCGTGTTGTAAATGGGTGCGCTGGTCAGGAGGGGGAGCACTGGAGCAAGTTTTCCAATCCACATTGAAACAAATCCTGTACCTTATACATTGCTAATTACTTGATCCAACATCATTGTGGTACGGGATACGGGAGTGGCTTTGTTTGGGATCTGTTGCAACATTTCGGTAAAAATTTCTACAGGAATAGCCGTTTGTTGCCGACTCTGGCTGAGATAGAGTCATAAAGGATTTGAGTATAGGAGCAGGGAGGTTCAACTGCAGTTGTACAGGGTCTTGGTGAGCCCACACCTGGAGTATTGCGTACAGTTTTGGCCCCCTAATTTGAGGAAGGACATCCTTGTGATTGAGGCAGAGCAGCGTAGGTTCACGAGATTGATCCCTGGGATGGCGGGATTGTCATATGAGGAAAGATTGAAAAGACTAGGCTTGTATTCACTGGAGTTTAGAAGGATGAGGGGGATCTTATAGAAACATATAAAATTATAAAAGGACTGGACAAGCTAGATGCAGGAAAAATGTTCCCAATGTTGGGCGAGTCCAGAACCAGGGGCCACACAGTCTTAGAATAAAGGGGAGGCCATTTAAGTCTGAGGTGCAAAAAAACTTTTTCACCCAGAGAGTTGTGAATTTGTGGAATTCCCTGCCACAGAGGGCAGTGGAGGCCAAGACATTGGATGGATTTAAGAGAGAGTTAGATAGAGCTCTAGGGGCAAGTGGAGTCAAGGGATATGGGGAGAAGGCAGGCACGGGTTATTGATAGGGGACGATCAGCCATGATCGCAATGAATGGCGGTGCTGGCTCGAAGGGCCGAATGGCCTCCTCCTGCACCTATTTTCTATGTTTCTATGACTGTTGCCGACATAGAGTCATGAAGTTATACAGCACGGAAACAGGCCCTTCGGCCCAACCTAACCATGCTAGTCACTGGTGAACAATGAACTTGGGTTGTCACCACAGTTCACAAGCATCTGAAGAAGGGTCTCGACCTGAAACGTCACCCATCCCTTCTCTCCAGAGATGCTGCCTTTCCCGCTGAGTTACTCCAGAATTTTGTGTCTCTCTTTACTGGACTTTATCTTGCAAAGAAGCTTTTCACTGTACCTCCTCTGTGCATGTGAAAATAAACTAATTAATCCCAGTGACATTGAGCTATTAGCCTGCACATCTTGGAGTCTATTGCAGTGCTAATGTCTGAACTCAAAACTTCTTAAAATTCAGTACTCCTAAATATGTTCACTCGGTGTTAATTTTCCCAACTCGTATGTAAAAAAAAATACAAAGAACTCTGAAGAAGGGTCTCGACCCGAAACGTCACCTATTCCTTCGCTCCATAGATGCTGCCTCACCCCATGTGTTTCTCCAGCATTTTTGTCTACCTTCGATTTTTCCAGCATCTGCAGTTGTTTCTTAAAGAACTCAGGAGGTCAGGTCAGAATTAGGCCATTCGGCCCATCAAGTCTACTCCACCATTCAATCATGGCTGATCTATCTTTCCCTCACCTGCCTTCTCCCCATAACACCTGACACACCTGACACCCGTACAAATCAAGAATCTATCTATCTCCGCCTTAAAAATATCCATTGACTTGGCCTCCACAGCCTTCTGTGGTAATGAATTCCACAGATTCACCACCCTCTGACTAAACAAATTCCTCCCCATCTCCTTCCGAAAAGAGCATAGAAACATAGAAACATAGAAAATTGGTGCAGGAGTAGGCCATTCGGCCCTTCGAGCCTGCACCACCATTCAATATGGTCATGGCTGATCATCCAACTCAGTATCCCATCCCTGCCTTCTCTCCATACCCCCTGACCCCTTTAGCCACAAGGGCCACATCTAACTCTATCTTAAATATAGCCAATGAACTGGCCTCAACTACCTTCTGTGGCAGAGAATTCCAAAGATTCACCACTGTCGGTGTGAAATATAAAGAACGTTCTTTATATTTTTGAGTGTGGCCTCTGGTCCTAGACTCTCCCACTAGTGGATACATCCTCTCCACATCCATTCTTGTGGAGCCCACAATGGTCCATTGTTGGCTGTGGAGGAGGTTATAACGAAGGGATACTGACAGTGAACCTCGCAGGACGACTTGTGTGGGGGTGGGATGGAGAGAAAGAGTGGTGGATTCAAGGGCTACTTGAAGTTAGAGAAGTCAATGTTCATACCGCTGGGGTGTAAGCTGCCCAAGCGAAATATGAGGTGCTGTTCCTCCAATTTGTGTTGGCCTCACTCTGACAGTGGAGGAGGCCCAGGACAGAGAGGTCAGTGTGGGAAGGGTAGTTAAGGATTTTGGAGATTGAGAGGGGATCTTATAGAAACTTACAAAATTCTGACGGGGTTGGACAGGCTAGAAGCAGAAAGATTGCATCCCGATGTTGGGGAAGTCCAGGACAAGGGGGTCACAGCTTAAGGATAAGGGGGAAATCCTTAAAAACCGAGATGAGAAGAACTTTTTTCACACAGAGAGTGGTGAATCTCTGGAACTCTCTGCCACCAGAGGGTAGTTGAGGCCAGTTCATTGGCTATATTTAAGAGGGAGTTAGAGTGGCCCTTGTGGCCAAGGGGATCAGAGGGTATGGAGAGAAGGCAGGTACGGGATACTGAGTTGGATGATCAGCCAATCATATTAAATGGCGGTGCAGGCTCGAAGGGCCGAATAGCCTACTCCTGCACCTAATTTCTATGTTTCTATGTTTCTATGTTTCTATGTTTCTATGTTAAAGCGTTTGGCGGCTGGGAGATTGTGTAGGCCAAGGCTAACTGAGCTGAGATCCCATTAGTTTAGTCTAGTATAGAGATACGGTGACGATCCCTCCTACCCAGCGAGTCCACGCCTGTTTCTGCGCTGTATCTCTAAAGTCTAAAGGGCCTGTCCCACTTGCGTGTCCTTGGCACGCTAATTACGCGACCTCGTGGTCGCATTGAGCCGCGACGGTCCCGCGAAGGTCGGGCACGATTTCATGCGCCCGCACAGCCGTCTGGAGCGCGTGACGAAGGACACAAAGCTGGAGTAACTCAGCGGGACCGGGGCAGCATCTCTGGAGAGAAGCAACGGGTGACGTTTCGTGTCGAGACTCTTCTTCAGTCTGTAAAGAAGGGTCTTGACCCGAAACGTCACCCATTGCTTCTCTCCAGAGATGCTGCCGGTCCTGCTGAGTTACTCCAGCATTTTGTGTCCATCTTTAATTTTCTTGGCCCCGCTCTGGGAGTAGAAGTGGGGGGCGGATCCGGACCGCAACGGCCGTGAGCCCCAGGCCGAGTTCGGCTTCTACTGCTGATGGAGGTGAGATGTTGTGTCGCGCCAGGGTCTTGGGCCTGTCCCACTTTGGCCATCAGTTACGCGACAGGCCGTTTTGTTCACTACAAAAATTTCGGAGCGCCGCGCGATATCGCGCACAACTCCATAACCCTCCGCTCTTCTAAGTTGGACCGGCCCCGCGCGGCCACATGATGCCCATGCGCCTCAACACAACCACGAGGTGGTGTAATTTGCTTGCCAAGGACACGTAAGTGGGACAGGCACTTAACGTTCTGTCCGAACGCACGAGGCAGCATCAGTTCTGTTGCCAATGTACACGGGGGGAGAAGAGCAACATAGTAGATTTGTGTTTTTTAGTTAACATAGACAATAGGTGCAGGAGTAGAGGCCATTCGGCCCTTCGAGCCTGCACCGCCATTCAATATGATCATGGCTGATCATCCAACTCAGTATCCCATCCCTGCCTTCTCTCCATACCCCCTGATCCCTTTATCCACAAGGGCCACATCTAACTCCCTCTTAAATATAGCCAATGAACTGTGTGGCCTCAACTACCTTCTGTGGCAGAGAATTCCACAGATTCACCACTCTCTGTGTGAAAAATGTTTTCCTCATCTCGGTCCTAAAAGATTCCTCCTTATCCTTAAACTGTGTGACCCCTTGTTCTGGACTTCCCCAACATCGGGAACAATCTTCCTGCATCTAGCCTGTCCAACCCCTTAAGAATTTTGTAAGCTTCTATAAGATCCCCCCTCAATCTTCTAAATTCTAGCGAGTACAAGCCGAGTCAATCCAGTCTTTTGAGATAGTTTATCCGAGTCTATCCAGTCTTTTGAGATAGTTTATCCGAGTCTATCCAGTCTTTTGAGATAGTTTAGAGATACAGCGCAGAAAGTGGCCCGGTTCTCCAAAGGCAGCGACTCTACCGCTGCGCCACCGTGATGCCCTGTTACTCCAGCACTTTGTGCCTAATGGGAGCTCTTTAGACGCAGAGCAGTTTAAGAAGGGTGTCTCATCACTTCCTTCTCCAGGGCGATGAGGGATGTTCGATAATTGCTAATCTCTCAGCCATGCCCAGCGCTCAAAAAATTAATTTGAGAAAAATGCTCCATAGTTGGAATGGCGAATTGAAATACAAAGCTATGAGGCAAAGGCAGATTGTTCAGCTCAGTACTGGCCCGTTCTTTATTGCCAGTATGTGCTGAGAATTTGTTTTTTTGTTCTGTTTCTAAGGTGATTATTGTAATGAAGGGGAGCAGTGCACCATTTGAAGACTTTTGGCACGTAGCATTTGTTACAGAGAAAACGCTCTCCCATAAGTTAGTCTGCCTTCGGACTATTGCATGCCAGCTGGGGAGAAAAATGGCCTGATTCTGTATCCAGGGGACAAGGTAACAGGAAAATCTTCTGCGTCCCTTAACTGAGGAGCTGTGTATGCTAAATAGTCCTGATGGTTTAAAGTGTTTGCAATCCATGGAGGAATTTACATTGGAGCCCTGGTTATGAATAGTTTCATTGTGTCTCTCCACAGTAGATAATCTCAATTCTAATAAAGTGGGTGTCGGGGTCAATATAGATTGTGGTGATATAAGAGGGGACTAGCAAACCCTCGCAACCTGCCGATCTGTGTGCCGCCATTAACCAGGCCTCACATTGGTACGACCAGCACAGGATTTTAGGTAGACAAAAAGTGCTGGAGAAACTCAGCGGGTGAGGCAGCATCTATGGAGCGAAGGAAATAGGCGACGTTTCGGGTCGAGACCCTTACATAGAAACATAGAAACATAGCAAATAGGTGCAGGAGGAGGCTATTCGGCCCTTCGAGCCTGCACCACCATTCAATATGATCATGGCAGATCATCCAACTCAGTATCCCGTACCTGCCTTCTCTCCATTCCCCCTGATCCCTTTAGCCACAAGGGCCACATCTACCTCCCTCTTAAATATAGCCAAGAAGCATCTATGGAGCAAAAGGAATAGGTCGAGACCCTTACATTGAAACATAGAAACATAGAAAATAGGTGCAGGAGGAGGCCATTCGGCCCTTCCAGCCAGCACCGCCATTCATAGAAACATAGAAAATAGGTGCAGGAGTAGGCTATTCGGCCCTTCAAACCAGCACCACCATTCATTGTGATCATGGCTCATCGTCCCCAATCATTAACCAGTGCCTGCCTTCTCCCCATATCCCTTGATTCCACTAGCCCCTAGAGCTCTATCTAACTCTCTCTTAAATCCATCCAGTGACTTGGCCTCCACTGCCCTCTGTGGCAGGGAATTCCACAAATTCTTCCTTCAGACTGAACCCGAAACGTCGCCTATTCCTTCTCAGAGGGCGGTGGAGGCTGGTTCTCTGGATGCTTTCAAGAGAGAGCTAGATAGGGCTCTTGAAGATAGCGGAGACAGGGGATATGGGGAGAAGGCAGGAACGGGGTACTGATTGGGGATGATCAGCCATGATCACAATGAATGGTGGTGCTGGCTTGAAGGGCCGAATGGCCTCCTGCACCTATTGTCTATTATTTCTTAGAGGTGCCTGTATGACTACCCCTCTAAATTGCCATCGTTCGGCTGGTCAAGTCGTCAACTCCCACCAAGTCTACTCCCGACATAGATGGCTGATCTATCTCTCCCTCCTAACCCCATTCTCCTGCCTTCTCCTCACAACCCCTGACACAAGTATTTCATTTCCACACTTGTGTACGCCTCTCCCTTGCTGAGTCCACAAAGGCATCTTTTAGCCACATTAAAACAAGAATTATTGTAAATCAAAACCACTTCACGATGAATGCCTAATAATGCCCCCGTCCCACTTAAGAAACCTGAACGGAAACCTCTGGAGACTTTGCGCCCCACCCAAGGTTTCCGTGCGGTTCCCGGAGGTTTTTGTCAGTCTCCCTACCTGCTTCCACTACCTGCAACCTCCGGCAACCACCTGCAACCTCCGGGAACCGCACGGAAACCTTGGGTGGGGTGCAAAGTCTCCAGAGGTTTCCGTTCAGGTTTCCTAAGTGGGACAGGGGCATTACTCAGCGAGAGAGAATTTGCAAGACTTCGAAGTGTCCTTATCGTTGCTCCGTGTTTGCGAACACTGCCAGCATCTCATGCATAGAAAGCTCCCACTAAAGGGCATCACGGTGGCGCAGCGGTAGAGTTGCTGCCTCACAGCGCCAGAGACCCGGGTTCGATCCCGACTATTGGCGCTGTCTGTACGGAGTTTGCACGTTCTCCCCGTGACCTGCGTTGGTTTTCTCCGGGATCTTCGGTTTCCTCCCACACTCCAAAGACGTGGGTGTTTGTAGGTTAATTGCCTTGGTGTAAATGTAAAAATTGTCCCAGTAATGAGCGGAGATCGCTGGTCGGCACGGACGAAGGGCCTGTTCCCGCGCTGTATCTCCAAACTAGACTAGACTAGACTGAATGCCGTGGTGATAATGGCCAGATGTTGTATAGTTAGTGCTGTTAATTGGCAGGTAACTACTGGCCCTGGGTCTGTGGAGATCTGTTGTGTGTTTGTGGAGCTGAGCGCTGGGCTCCACCAGAGAGGGCAAGGACAGGGGAGCGGATGAAATATTGATGAGAGCATAGGCACGCCTGACTATGGAACCGTCTGTGGCACTCGGAGAGCTGGAGAACGTTGGGGGGTGGAGGGCAGTCAGAGAGGAAGCAAATTTGTTGCTCGCAAGAGAATCGCCAATGAAAATATAGATTCTGATTAAACAAGCCGGGACATATAATGAAGGTGACAAGAAGGACAGAGATGTGTATAATCAGAGAAATCTTACTGCAGATTTCCGCAGTGCGTTTGTCTGTCTGTACACACGCATACATGTGTGTGCACACCTGCCCACTATGTCTGTGTGTGTGTGTGAGTATGAGTGTGTGTATGTGTGTGTGTATGAGTGTGCACATGCACGTGTGAGTGTGAGCGCATGTATGTGTGTGCACCTGCACACTTTGTCTGTGTGTGTGTGTGTGTGTGTGTGTGCGTATGAGTGTGTGTGAGTGTGTGTATGAGTGTGTGTGTGAGTGTGTGTATGAGTGTGTGTATGAGTGTGCACATGCACGTGTGAGTGTGCGCACGTGTATGTGTGTCTGTATGAGTGTGTGAATGAGTGTGCACCTGCACACGAGTATGTGTGTGAGTGTGTGCATGAGTATGTGTATGAGTGTGCACATGCACGTGTGAGTGTGTGCTCGTGTATGTGTGTGTACCTGCTGCGTGCGTGTATATGTATGTGTGCACCAGCAAACGTGTATGTGTGTGGGTGTGTGTGTGAGTGTGCATCTGTTTGCACACACATACCCATGCTTTTGTGTGCACTCGCATCCGTGTGCCCACATGCCTGTATATGTGTGTGCGTGTGCACACGAGCATGCACACACCTGGTGAGTGTGCATACACACACGCGCAGGTTCACGTATGTTTGGTTGCACGCGTGCATACAAACTGGTCACAGGAGAGCAGACATTTGGTGACCCATGATCTTAAATTATGGGCCTCCCCTGACTCTCAGTCTGAGGAAGGGTCTCGACCCAAAACGTCACCCATTCCTTCTCTCCAGAGATGTTGCCCGTCCCGCTGAGTTACTCCAGCTTTTTGTGTCCATCTTTGGTTTAAACCGGCATCTGCAGTTTCCTTCCTACACCTTAAATTGAAGATAGACACAAACAGCTGGAGACACAAAACTCAGCGGGACAGGCAGCGTCTCTGAATGGAAGGAATGGGTGGCGTTTCGGGTCGAGACCCTTCTTCAGACTAGTTAGGGAAAAGTGAAACGAGAGATACGGACGATGGTGTAGAGAGATAAAGAACAATGAAAGAAAGATATGCACAAAAGTAACGATGATTAAGGAAAGGGGCCGTTGTTAGCTGTTTGTTGGGTGGAATTATTTGTTCAGCTCAGCTGCCCAGTGAAACTTTGCTCGATATTTGCAACAAGAGTATTTAAAATAAAAGAATCCTCTCCTATTCTGCAAAAGAATCTTGTATCCTTAAATACAGCTTGCAGCAACTGTGAGCGAATGAGACATCAAGGTCCCACACGGACCGTCTAATGACATGCAATTTCAATTCAATTATTAGACAGAAAGATATTTAAAAGAGATTGGTGTGTGCAATCGATGTCCAATTAACAATGCATAGGAGGCATAATGGGATTCTCAATGGCGGGAAATGGTTCAATCAGAGGAAGAAAGTCAATGTGATTAATCCTCTGACACTCTGTGATTTCAGACGACATTGCTGTCCCACACATCTTCCCGAAATCAGGATTCATTGACACCTGGATTAAGCACTCACCTCACCGCCAGCTCGTGTGTGTGTCTCACAGTGGGTGTGGGGGAAGGGTCGGGGATAAATGAGAGGCAAGATATGAATGCAAATACTTGCCAGCGATAAACGCCTCGCAGCTTAGAGATGCGAGCGCGGAAACGTGGCCCTTCGGCCCGTCTGGCTCGTTCGCGAAAGGACACAAAGTGCTGCACTAATGCCCCTGTCCCACTTAGGAAACCTGAACGGAAACCATATAACCATATAACAATTACAGCACGGAAACAGGCCATCTCGGCCCTACAAGTCCACGCCGAACAATTTTTTTTCCCCTTAGTCCCACCTGCCTGCACTGATACCATAACCCTCCATTCCCTTCTCATCCATATGCCTATCCAATTTATTTTTAAATGATACCAATGAACCTGCCTCCACCACTTCCACTGGGAGCTCATTCCACACTGCCACCACCCTCTGCGTAAAGAAGTTCCCCCTCATATTACCCCTAAACTTCTGTCCCTTAATTCTGAAGTCATGTCCCCTTGTTTGAATCTTCCCTATTCTCAAAGGGAAAAGCTTGTCCACTCTCTGGAGACCTCTGGAGACTTTGAGCCCCACCCAAGGTTTCCGTGCGGTTCAGAACAGAATGAGACAATTTGAGACAGTCAGCGTGGCTTTGATCAGGCAGGTCATATCTTACTAACTTGATTGAGTTTTTTGAGGAGGTGACATAGAAACATAGAAAAATAGAAAATAGATGCAGGAGTAGAGGCCATTCAGCCCTTCGAGCCTGCACCGCCATTCAGTATGATCATGGCTGATCATCCAACTCAGTATCCCATCCCTGCCTTCTCTCCAAACCCCCTGATCCCTTTAGCCACAAGGGCCACATCTAACTCCCTCTTAAATATAGCCAATGAACTGTGGCCTCAACTACTTTCTGTGGCAGAGAATTCCACAGATTCACCACTCTCTGTGTGAAAAATGTTTTTTCTCATCTCGGTCCCAAAAGATTTCCCACTTATCCTTAAACTGTGTGACCCCTTGTCCTGGACTTCCCCAACATCGGGAACAATCTTCCTGCATCTAGCCTGTCCAACCCCTTAAGAAAAGACACAAAGTGCCTCAGTAACTCAGCAGGTCAGGCAGGTTCCTGGCCCAAATGTCACCTATCCATGTTTAAGAAGGAACTGCAGATGCTGGAAAATCGAAGGTAGACAATAGTCTGAAGAAGGGTTTCGGCCCGAAACGTTGCCTATTTCCTTCGCTCCATAGATGCTGCCGCACCCGCTGAGTTTCTCCAGCATTTTTGTCTACCTGTCACCAATCATGTTCTCCAGAGATGTTCCACCCGACCTGCTAGACTCATAGAGTCATACGGTGTAGAAACTGTCCCTTCGGCCTAACTTTTTATGCATAAATGTCCCATCTACACTAGTCTCACCTAGAAACATAGAAAATAGGTGCAGGAGGAGGCCATTCGACCCTTCGAGCCAGCACCACCATCCATTGTGATCATGGCTGATCATCCACAATCAGTAACCCGTGCCTGCCTTCTCCCCACTAAAGATTCCACTATCTAACCCTCTTTTAAATTCATCCAGTGAATTGGCCTCCACTGCCTTCTGTGGCAGGGAATTCCACAGATTCACAACTCTCTGGGTGAGTTTGGCCCATTTCCCTCTAAACCTATCCTATCCATGTACCTGCCTAGATGCACCATAGACATACCTGTCTTGCCACCCTCTCTGTAAAGAAAAACTCGCCCCCCCACATATCCTTTAAACTTTACCCCCTCTCACCTTAAAGCTGTGCCCTCTAGTGTTTGACCTTTCCATCCTGGCAAAAACACTCTGACTGTCTACCCTATCTATGCCTCTCTTCATTGTACATGCTTCTATCAGGTCTCCCCTCGATCTCTGACGCTCCAGAGGAAACAATCCTATATTGGCCAACTTCTAGCCAATGCCCTCGAATCCAGGCAGCGTGCTGGAGAGTCTCTTCTGCACGCTCTCCAAAGCTTCCAAATCCTACCAGTAATGGGGCGATCAGAACCCCACACGTCCACTTTTAAGTGTTCCAGTAGACTCTGACCTTGTGCAATCTGCGCACATATGGAGCGTGAGACTGATTGAAGCCGCAGAATATGTTGTCCATGTCGGGATCGAACCCGGGTCTCCAGCGCTGCAAGCGCTGTAACGCCCCCTGTCCCACTTAGGAAACCTGAACGGAAACCTCTGGAGACTATGCGCCCCACCCAAGGTTTCCGTGTGGTTCCCGGAGGTTTTTGTCAGTCTCCCCACCTGCTTCCACTACCTGCAACCACCTGCAACCTCCGGCAACCACCTGCAACCTCCGGGAACTGCACGGAAACCTTGGGTGGGGCGCAAAGTCTCCAGAGGTTTCCGTTCAGGTTTCCTAAGTGGGACAGGGGCATAAGGCAGCAACTCTACCGCTGCGCCCTAGTCGAGTGGTACTGAACAGGCATAAAGGGAAAACATTTTCCCCCTCCCCCATCAACACCAAAAACCATTTTGTCTTTTGTCAATGAACCAAACTCTTTGGTTTCCAATCCTCTCCCACCAGCTGAATTAATTCCCCCCCACACACACACACAGTTTGCTCTCTCAGTCTGTCCAAGTTCCATCAAATTTCCTGCTTGAGGAATGTTCCCATCCCATTCCCATTAACACATGGCACATATGTTACTGGTTTTAGCTCTGTTCCTGTCCAGCTGTTCCACGTATCCCTATCTCCTGTGTGGTTAGGTGCAACTCAGAAGCAATGGAGATGTTCCATGGATGGAATGGCGGGAATGCAGGGATATGGATTACGTACAGACATTTTAACAACACCATGTCCAGCACAAACACTGTGGGCCGAAGGGCCTGTTCTGGTGCTTTAGACACTAAAGATACAGTGTTGATTCAGGCCCTTCAGCCCATCAAGTCCGCATCGACCAGCGATCACCCCCATACACTAACACTATCCTACACACTACGATTTTTATAATCGAGGCCAATTAACCTGCAAACCCGCACGTCTTTGGAGAGAACGTACAAACTCCGTACAGACAGCGCCCGTAGTCAGGGTCGAACGCAGGGTACGTTCTCCCCGTGAACTGCGTGGGTTTCCTCCGGTCTCCTCCCGCACTACAAAGACGTGCGGGGTTATGGGTTAATTGGCTTGTTAAAATTGTAAATTTACCCTAGTGTGTGTTTGTAGGATGGTGTTGGTGCGCAGGGATCCCGACCATAGGTGCTGTCTGTGCGGAGTTTGCACATTACCTCTGGCCGGGAGGTGAGAAGAGAAGAGGGTGAGACTGGTCCATGGTCCATGTACTCGCTAGAATTTAGGAGATTGAGGGGGGATCTTATAGAAACTTACAAAATTCTTAAGGGGTTGGACAGGCTAGATGCAGGAAGATTGTTCCCGATGGTGGGGAAGTCCAGAACAAGGAGTCACACAGTTTAAGGATAAGGGGGAAGTCTTTTAGGACCGAGATGAGAAAATCATTTTTCACACAGAGAGTGGTGAATCTGTGGAACTCTCTGCCACAGAAGGTAGTTGAGGCCACAGTTCATTGGCTATATTTAAGAGGGAGTTAGATGTGGCCCTTGTGGCTAAAGGGATCAGGGGGTATGGAGAGTAGGCAGGGATGGGATACTGAGTTGGATGATCAGCCATGATCGTATTGAATGGCGGTGCAGGCTTGAAGGGCCGAATGGCCTACTCCTGCACCTAATTTCTATGTTTCTATGTTTCTATGTTTCTCCCCGTGTGGGTTTTCTCCGGGTGCTCCGGTTTCCTCCCACACCCCAAAGACGTGCATGTTTGTGGGTTCATTGGTCTTGACGTGCGTTGGAATTGGGGTAACATCGAACCAGTGTTGGAATTTACTCCCACACTTGTCTAATCTTTGATATAAACCAGCATCTGCAGTTCCTTCCTGTTACACGGTGTGTGGACGAACGATAGCATGGTTGGCGTGGGCTGAAGGGCCTGTTTCCACGCTGCATCTCAAACTTAAAACTAATCGAAAAAATCAAATCATTTTGATTTTTTTAATTATTTTTGTCTGGCTATTTTGTGTTTTGTCTCCCTCGCTGTCTGTCTCTCTCTCTCCCTCTGTTTCCTTCCCCCCATCTCCACTCACGCTCTCTTCTCCTCCCTCCATCTAGTTTGTCCCTCCTTGGCCCTTTGTCCCTGCTCTCGTCATCTTGCCCTCTTGCCTTCTCTTCCCCCCCCTCCTGTCTGTCTATTTCTACACTCCCTCAACCCCACCCTTCCCTCTAACTAAACACCCTTCCCCACCCCCCCCCCCCCCCCCCCCCCCACCCCCCATCCTCCCAGTACAACTTTTCCTGTGCTTTATTGAGACAAAGGAGGTGAAGTGTTCAATGTCCAGGCCTGCCAAAGTAACGTCCTTTGTATGAGCAGTGAGTTGTCTTATTCTTCTCGTCGCTATGGTTACGGCTATGCATTCCTCAACTCGGATAAATAATGCGTGGGCTTTTTTTTTTATCCTTCAACCAGAGAGGGGGGAGAGAAAGAGAGGGGGGGGGGGAGAGAGAGAGGGGGGGTGGGGTGTGGGGGAGAGAAAAAGAGAGAGAAAAGAGGAACTAATCTTCACCGTTCAATGTCTTCTAACTGTTCCTTAATCAGCGGCCGAATGTTCGACCTTCTAGTTTCTGAAAAGGTTTCACCAGCGGGGAGAAATTGGGCCGAGAGGGTGAAATCTGGAATATGGAGAAAGTTTTAAGGATCTGTAGAGAAAAACTACTGAGCGTTCTTTTGTTCCTGTTGGATGAAAAGCATCTTCGCTCCCCCCCCCCCCCTCTTCTCTCCCTGGGCCGAAGTTAGTCCTGAATCAAATCCACAAGCCGTTTTTGGCACGCAAATTCAACGGGCAGCTCATTCAGCGAAGGCGAACAGCTTTGGAAGGGGAGGGGGTGGGGGTGGGGGTGGTTGGGCTGAGCGTAATGTCTAGAATCCGAACATAGACACAAAGTGCCGGCTGGAGACTCAGCGGGTCTGGCAGCATTTCTGGAGAAAAGGAATAGGTGAGGTTTCGGGTCGAGAAACCCCTTCTTCAGACAAGGTCTTAGTTCTCAATCGACCCGACCAACACACAAAGCGATTTTGGTCCTGACCTGAAACGGCACCTATCCATGTTCTCCACAGATGCTGCCTGACCCACTGAGTTACTCCAGCACTCTGTGAAACGTCACCTATCCATGTTCTCCACAGATGCTGCCTGACCCGCTGAGTTATGGTGCAGCAGCATCTATGGAGCTAAGGAAATAGGCAACGTTTCGAGCCGAAACCCTTCTGGAAATAGGCAACGTTTCGGGCCGAAACCCAGAAGGGTTTCGGCCCGAAACGTTGCCTATTTCCTTAGCTCCATAGATGCTGCTGCACCCACTGAGTTACTCCAGCACTCTGTGAAACGTCACCTATCCATGTTCTCCACAGATGCTGCCTGACCCGCTGAGTTACTCCAGCACTCTGTGAAACGTCACCTATCCATGTTCTCCACAGATGCTGCCTGATCCACTGAGTTACTCCAGCACTCTGTGAGATGTTACCTATCCATGTTCTCCACAGATGCTGCCTGACCTGCTGAGTTACTCCAGCACTCTGTGAAACGTCACCTATCCATGTTCTCCACAGATGCTGCCTGACCCGCTGAGTTACTCCAGCACTCTGTGAAACGTCACCTATCCATGTTCTCCACAGATGCTGCCTGACCCGCTGAGTTACTCCAGCACTCTGTGAAACGTCACCTATCCATGTTCTCCACAGATGCTGCCTGACCCGCTGAGTTACTCTATCTTTGGTATAGAGCAGCATCTGCAGTTCTTTGTTTCTTCAAGGCTTCAAAGATTATGGATCTAATGTGGGGAAATGGGATTTTACTGTCTGTGTATGTGCAAAATGCTCAGCATGGGCATGGTGGGCCGAATGGCCTGTTCTCCTGCTGTCCATCTCCATTTGGCCCATGACCTCTTCCCTAGTTTCAACAATGGGGCAGTCTAGGTTGCCATCCATTAAAGCATAGTCATAGAGTCTTACAGTGTGGAAACAGGCCCTTCAGCCCAACTTGCCCACACTGGCCAACATGTCCCAGCTGCAGGTGGACAAAAATGCTGGAGAAACTCAGCGGGTGCAGCAGCATCTATGGAGCGAAGGAAATAGGCAACGTTTCGGGCCAAAACCCTTCTTCAGACAGGTAGTCAAAACTGCCTGCATTTGGCCCGTATCCCTCTAAACCTGTCCTATCCATGTACCATGTGGCATTTTTCCTTCGCTCCATAGATGCTGCTGCACCCGCTGAGTTTCTCCAGCTTTTTTGTGTACTATCCATGTACCATGTGGCAGCTTCCTGGCACTTCTCCCATCCCAAGCAGCAAGTCTGACCTTCAACACCGAGCTAACTTTAATCCACCTCCCCCCCCCTCATCTTCCCATCTCCAAGACAATCTACAGCGACTCTCCGTAACACTGGCCGGTTCTGCCTCTGACCTGGGCACCTTCATCCATCGCCTTTGTTATGTGTCGAGTTGACTCTTCCAACACATGTCTGTCAGGTATCTAACCTCTACCCTACATAAACAAGCCGAGACATAACCTATGGCCTGCGTTCTAACTCACTCCAAGTCTTATTCATCTGTGACTTATGTGCTTGAAGGCACGCTAGTTCCATTCTGACAAGCCCTCATTTAAAAAATTCTCATCTTTGTTTTTCATGTTCCCTCATGGAGTCACTCTGTGAGACCTCTTCTCGACCTATATCTAGACCTCTCAGCTCTGCCTCTGCTCTTTGATTGCCCCTGCTATTTCCCACCCTGCCTTCAGCTGCCTGGTTCTTAAGTTCTTCTTAAGTTCTATCCCAAAACCTTGCTGTCTTTCCTTCCTCCTTAATAATAATAAATTTTATTTATGGGCGCCTTTCAAGAGTCTCAAGGACACCTTACAAAAATTTAGCAGGTAGAGGAAAAACATGTAAGGGGAATGAAATAAATAGTAGAGACATGACTAGTACACAAAGTAAAGACAGAATTCAATACAAAACACAATATGAGGCAATTCATGCACAGATGAAAAGGGAGGGGGACGTGGGGCTAAGGATAGGCAGAGGTGAAGAGATGGGTCTTGAGGCGGGACTGGAAGATGGTGAGGGACACGGAATTGCGGATCAGTTGGGGGAGGGAGTTCCAGAGCCTGGGAGCTGCCCTGGAGAAGGCTCTGTCCCCAAAACTGCGGAGGTTGGACTTGTGGATGGAGAGGAGACCGGCTGATGTGGATCTGAGGGACCGTGAGGGTTGGTAGGGAGAGAGGAGGTCAGTGAGATAGGGGGGGGGGGGGGGGGAGATGGTGGAGGGCTTTGTAGGTGAGGACCAGGATTTTGTAGGTGATCCGGTGGGAGATGTGAAGCCACCTGTTTGATGATCATTCAGTAAGTGGCGCAACGCAAATATTGTTATTCCAGCCACACCAGTCTCCCACATACAAGCATGGACACAGGCCATTCAGCCCAACTTGCCTGTCCCGACCAAGACGTCAATTCGACACGCGACCTACATGCCCGCGTTTGGCCCACATCCCTCCAAACCTGTGTACGTACCTGTTTAAGAAGGAACTGCAGATGCTGGAAAACCGAAGTTAGACAAAAGTGCTGGAGAAACTCAGCGAGTGCAGCAGCATCTATGGAGCGAAGGAAATAGGCAACGTTTCGTCCCGAAACGTTGCCTATTTCCTTCGCTCCATAGATGCTGCTGCACCCGCTGAGTTTCTCCAGCAATTTTGTGTACCTTCGATCTTCCAGCATCTGCAGTTCCTTCTTGAACAAATACCTTACAATTGGATTATTTATTTAATGGAGATTTTTTTAAATGTGCTATATAAATAAATGTGACTTGGCATGTGACTTGTGAGCTAATGGATACTTTATTGATTTTATTCTAGTGATTATATATTTTATTATAGAGAATGTTTGTTTACATACATACCTTAATCCAAAAAAAAAATGGATGCAGTTTTTATCGGCTTTCACAATGAAATACGATAGTTTTTAACGAGGGGTATAAGATGAGAACAAGGGGTCACAGTTTAAGGATAAGGGGGAAAATAGGACCGAGATGAGAATTTTTTTTTTCACACATCTGTGGAATTCTCTGCCGCAGAAAGGCAATTTAAAGAGGCAATTATCTCACAACCCCGCACATCTTTGGGATGTGGGAGGAAACCGGAGCACCCGGAGAAAACCTACGCAGTCAAAGGGAGAACGTGCAAACTCCATTAAAGCAGCACCTGAGGTTAGGATCGAACCCTGGTTTCTAGTGCTGTGAGGCAGCAGCTCCAGCAGATCTGGAGAGAGGCATTTGCAAACTTCTGTACCTCTGGCCTGGAGGTGAGAAGAGAAGAGGGTGAGACTGGTCCATGGCCCAGGTACTCGCTAGAATTTAGAAGATTGAGGGGGGATCTTATAGAAACTTACAAAATTCTTAAGGGGTTTGGACAGGCTAGACGCAGGAAGATTGTTCCCGATGTTGGGGAAGTCCAGAACAAGGGGTCACACAGTTTAAGGATAAGGGGGAAGTCTTTTAGGACCGAGATGAGAATTTTTTTTTTCACACACAGAGAGAGGTGAATCTGTGGAATTCTCTGCCACAGAAAGTAGTTGAGGCCACACAGTTCATTGGCTATATTTAAGAGGGAGTTAGATGTGGCCCTTGTGGCTAAAGGGATCAGGGGGTATGGAGAGAAGGCAGGGATGGGATACTGAGTTGGATGATCAGCCATGATCATATTGAATGGCGGTGCAGGCTCGAAGGGCCGAATGGCCTCTACTCCTGCACCTATTTTCTATGTTTCTATGTATTCCCCTGATTTTAGACACTTTATAAGATCACCCCTCAGCCTTCTGTGCTCCAATGAATGAAGTCCAAGATAGACACAAAATGCTGGAGTAACTCAGCGTTTCAGGCAGCATCTCTGGAGAGAAGGAATGGGTGATGTTTTGGCTTGAGACCCTTCTTCAGACTATAGAGTCCTTGTCTGCCCGACCTCTCCCTACAACTCAGGCCCTCAAGTCCTGGCAACATCAGGCAACTGAGAGAAGGCAGGTACAGGATACTGAGTTGGATGATCAGCCATGATCATATTGAATGGCAGTGCTGGCTCGAAGGGCCCAATGGCCTACTCCTGCACCTATTGTCTATTGTCTATGTTTCTATGCTTACGAAAATTTACGAAGGGGTGTACTGGGGATCAAAACTTTGGGAATCACTGGTCTGTGAAGCCAGGCAAGGAAAGAATGATAATTCAGAACTTTCTTTTGAACATGTGTTTCCACGCTGTATCTCTGAACTAAACTAAAAAGAAAAGGGGGAAGAATGGAAAAGAACTCATGCTTTAGACTTGTTTGAAGATCTTTCTGATGACAACCTTCCATGCAAAAAGGGGCAGTTTATGAGGGAGCCAAGTCATGGAATTTAGCATTCTTGACTCGCCTGTTTATTAGTCGTCTGCCAAACTATCCAGTCTGCTTCAGATTGCACGATGCACGCAGATTTGATAACCGTTTCCTACCACAGAATCTCATTTCCTTTCAATTTTATAGATTAAATCCCGACTAATGTGAAACTCACGAGTGTGGCAATATGTAAAATGCCAGTCAGAACACAGGTTGGAGTTTCAACCTGATCTCGCCCGATGAGTGGTCGTGTTTCTTCCCGAAGCTCCTCGTTCCATCACCAACCCCCCTGATTACTTGGTGTCAAAAATTAAAGATTTGCAGACAAACAGATTGTGTGTAGACAAAAGTGCTGGAGAAACTCAGAGGGTGCGGCAGCATCTATGGAGCGAAGGAAATAGGCGACGTTTCGGGCCGAAACGTCACAGACTTTGTGTCCTTAACTGTTTTGGTATGTGTTGTTGAAGATGAACGGCAGCAGTAGAGTTGCTGCCTCACAGCGCCAGGGACCCGGGTTCGATCCTGACTATGGGTGCTGCCTGTACGGAGTTTGTTCATTCTCCCCGTGACCTGCGTGGGTTTCCTCTGAGATCTTCGGTTTCCTCCCAAATTCCAAAGACGTGCAGGTTTGTAGGTTAATTGGCTTGGTGTAAATGTAAAATTGTCCCGTGTGTGTGTAGGATAGTGTTAGTGTGCGGGGATCGCTGGTTGGTGCAGACTCGGTGGGCCGAAGGGCCTGTTTCCGCGCTGTATCTCTAAACTAAACTAAACTAGTCAGCTAGTGGCATATTTCTGAGTGCTGTCTCAATCACAGCTATGAACTCCAGAGGCAATTTGCACTGAGCAGCTTTCACAAGCAGTAATCAGACAACAATAAGAGAATAACCCATGATGGATCAGTATTATCCAAGATACCAGCAAGAATCCTTGTTCTACAGTGCAGCTCACTCAGTAAGGTCGAGTTCTGCTCTAATTGTAGAAAGCGGCAAGGTCCTAGAGCAAACTTTCATACAAGTTCACGACGATTGTGATATGCCCTAGTATAGCGAGGTGTAGGTACAATGACAAATCTCACTTACAGAAACATCACAGACTCAAACATATATACACACACAGATTATTAGCTGTCAGAGTCAAGAGCATTTAATAGTCATATGTACTGAAAAGGGAACAATGG
The DNA here is from genome assembly GCF_028641065.1 of Leucoraja erinaceus. Taxonomy (NCBI): domain Eukaryota; kingdom Metazoa; phylum Chordata; class Chondrichthyes; order Rajiformes; family Rajidae; genus Leucoraja; species Leucoraja erinaceus. Next base: position 4,422,331 of record NC_073414.1, read on the forward strand.
AATTTGTACCTGCAGCAGCAGAACAGGTCCGTAAACACAGAATAGATAACACAAGAAAACAAAGACAAGAAGGAATTTCATAAGCCAGACGATATCAGGGGGATATGGGGAGAAGGCAGGAACGGGGTAACTGATTGGGGATGATCAGCCATGATCACATTGAATGGCGGTGCTGGCTCGAAGGGCCGAATGGCCTCTTCCTGCACCTATTGTCTAATGTCTATAAACCAAAAAAATCAAATAATTAAAAAAAAACAATGTTAGTATAAAACAGAACAAAAGGCCAAAGTCTCCAGTATGGCCTGGGTAGGCAGCACAGTAATTTTTAAGGTGGAGATTGACAGATTCAATAGACAATAGGTGCAGGAGTAGTTTACGAAGGAACTGCAGATGCTGGAAAATCGAATGTAGAGTAAAGTGCTGGAGAAACTCAGCGGGTGCAGCAGCATCTATGGAGCGAAGGAAATAGGCAACGTTTCGGGCAGAAACCCTTCTTCA
>NC_073414.1:4427828-4470328 GCF_028641065.1 Leucoraja erinaceus
GAGAAGCGAGACTTCTCAGGGCTGCATCGAATCATCAAAACCTAGGGCAGATAGAAAAGACCGTTCAGCCCATCGTGCCCATACTAGCAAAGAATAGCCACTTCCCAGTTCTCAGTCTCCCGCCCCGCAGGTTAACACTCCTCAAGAATTCAGAGCAATACTCTGTCTGGGGCTGTTGTAATCTTATGCACCTCAGTTTAACCCCCCCCCCACCTCAGTCTCTTTGTTCCAAAACATATCCTCATCCTAGCTAACTCGGTGGGCTGTTTCCATGCTGTAGCTCCAAACTAACCTAAACTAAAAGGTTTTTAGTCTGAAGAAGGGTCTCGACCCGAAACGTCACCCATTCCTTCTTTCCAGAAATGCTGCCTGTCCCGCTGAGTTACTCCAGTATTTGTGTCTATATATATGTCTATATATATATATACGTATATAATCAAAGGTTTCAAAGGTCTTTTAACATAGAAACATAGAAACATAGAAATTAGGTGCAGGAGTAGGCCATTCAGCCCTTCGAGCCTGCACCGCCATTCAATATGATCATGGCTGATCATCCAACTCAGTATCCTATACCTGCCTTCTCTCCATACCCTCTGATCCCCTTAGCCACAAGGGCCACATCTAACTCCCTCTTAAATATAGCTAATGAACTGTGGCCTCGACTACCCTCTGCGGCAGAGAGTTCCAGAGATTCCCCACTCTCTGTGTGAAAAAGGTTCTTCTCATCTCGGTTTTAAAGGATTTCCCCCCTATCCTTAAGCTGTGGCCCCTTGTCCTGGACTTCCCTAACATCGGGAGCATTATTGTCATGGCAAATTAATTTCACTGCACCTTCGGGTGCATGTCTTTAAAATCTTTGTATACCGATATGTAAATTATATATGTACGTATATATACATATATGTACGTATATATACATATATATACACACACACATGCACACAGAGTACTGATTGGGGATGATCAGCCATGATCACTTTGAATGGCGGTGCTGGCTCGAAGGGCCGAATGGCCTACTCCTGCACCTATTGTAAAACAAAATAGTACACAAAACAATAATAATATGTAAGGTAGACAAAAATGCTGGAGAAACTCAGCGGGTGCAGCAGCATCTATGGAGCGAAGGAAATAGGCAACGTTTCGGGCCGAAACCCTTCTTCATAATAATATGTAGTTCAGAGCTTATTTGAGGTTGTGCTGTTTAATAGCCGAATGGCTGTAGGGAAGAAGCAATTTCCTATCACCTGAACCTGGACGCTACAGGTAGATGCAGCTATGATAGAGACACTGAAGTTGGCGGGATTTTGTGAGTCAACTTAGCTGACTCCATGTCTGAACGCTGCCTGCCTCAGCCACGCCTGGTGTAGTTTCGAGCTCCTCGGAGAGAAGGTTCTTCTCTTTGCAGTGGCTCCTGAGCATTCACCAAACGCTAAACTGTGCTTCGTTGCAAACAGAGAGACAATTAACAGCGTAATTCTGTTAAATAACAGAATGTAGAATCCGTGATGCTGAGCTGTACTAGTAGCTGAATTGTAAACAGCCTCCTTGCGGCCAATTAATTTTATACCCTGGTATCCTCTGTGTATTTATAACAGGGAAAGTGTTTTAATTTCCTGAAAATTCTATTACAAGATTATTGTACTTGCACACGGAAAGATATTACTCCGCTCCCCGCAGATCATAATTTTTCTTTTAATTTAAAAGCCCTCACTGATTAATAGTTATTCAAGCTTGTGAAATGTTTTGTCAGGCTGGTATCTAACAATGCACTGGGATTTGGAAAAGTGCTGAGTTTAATTACGTGCAGGGTTCGTGTTCTCTGAAAGGCAACGATGAGAAAACAAAAATAAAGAGCAAAGTTGGTCCGAGCAAGAGTGGTGTCAAAAGAGGTGATGAACTCCACCAATTAAGTGGTGACACAATTGTGGCTTCTCTGTTCGAGGTGTCCATGATACGACCTCTGAGCTCTGGTGCCAATCCCTTCATGATAATTCTGCCTCAGGTCTTCAGAACTCAATTCCAAAGAGGTGTCCAGAGTTGTTGCATTTTCTTTTGAGCATCAGATTGGGGTTTCTTTCAACTTTTCATCTTGCCCAGCGAGCATAGAGATGCTCAGAGTCCATGAAGCCTCGACACTTAAGCCCCCGTCCCACTTAGGAAACCTGAACGGAAACCTCTGGAGACTTTGCGGCCCACCCAAGGTTTCCGTGCGGTTCCCGGAGGTTGCAGATGGTTGCCGGAGGTTGCAGGTAGTGGAAGCAGGTAGGGAGACTGACAAAAACCTCCAGGAACCGCACGGAAACCTTGGTTGGGGCGCAAAGTCTCCAGAGGTTTCCGTTCAGGTTTCCTAAGTGGGACAGGGGGCATTAGAGTCATAGAGTGATACAGTGTGGAAACAGGCCCTTCGGCCCAACTTGCCCATGCCGGCCAACACGTCCCAGCTACACTGGTCCCACCTGCCCACGTTTGGTCCATATCACTCCGAACCTGTCCTATCCATGTACCTCTTAAACGTAGGGACAGTCCCTGCCTCAACTACCTTCTCCAATCTGAAGAAGGGTCTCGACCCGAAACGTCACCCATTCCTTCTCTCCAGAGATGCTGCTTTCCCGCTGAGTTACTCCAGCTTTTTGTGTCTATCTACTCTTTGAGTGAAAAAAGTTACCCCTCAGGTTCCTATTAAATCTTTTCCCCTTCACCTTAAACCTGTGTCCTCTGGTCCTCGATTCACCTACTCTAGGTAAGAGACTCTGTGCATCTACCCGATCCGCTCAGGATTTTATTGTCAACCGAAGAATTAGTGTGATCTTTATTCAACGATATAACCCACACGGACCCGGTTTGTCGAACAGCCTCTGTGGGGGGGAGAGTGGGTTAGGATTCATATGTGATAGGAGAAGAATTGGGCCATTCGGCCCATCAAGTCTACTTCACCATTCAATCGTGGCTGATCTATCTCTCCCTCTCAACCCCACTCTACTGCCTTCTCCCCATAAACCTCTGACACCCGTACTAATCACAAATCTATCTATATCTGCCTTAAAAAATATCCGTTGTCTTGGCTGCCACAGCCTTCCATGAGTCAAGAACAAACCTGTTGCAATGTTTAAGAAACATTTAGACAGGTACATGGTTGGGACAGATTTAGAGGGATATGGGCCAAGCGCAGGCAGGTGGGACATGTTGGTTGGTATGGCCAAGTTGGGCCGAATGGCCTGTGTTTATGTGGTATGACTCCATCACTCAATGACCTTGTATGGGGAGTGAGTGTTCAGAGAGAGGGGTGGGCGGTATGAAGAGGGGAGGGGAACGAAGGGCCTGTTTCCATGCTGTATCTCTAATCTATACTAAACTAGTTTTGTTTAGTTTATTGTCACGTGTGAAACTCAGTGAAACGTTTTTGTTGCGTGCTAACCAGTCAGGGGAAAGACAATACATGATTACAATGGAGCCATCCACAGTGTACAGATACAGGATAAGGGATTAACTTTTAGTGCAAGATAAAGTCTAGTAAAGTCCGATTAAAGAGTCTGAGGGTCAACAACAAGCGGGTTTGTCGACTGGCCTAGACTAAACCAAACCAAACCAAACCAAACCAAACCAGACTAGACTAGACTAGTCTAGACTAGACCAGACCAGACCAGACCACATCAGACCACACCAGACTACACCAGACCAAACCAAACCAAACTAAACTAGACTAGACTAGACTATACTAGACTAGACTAGACTAGACTAGACTAGACTAGACCAGACCAGACCACACCAGACCACACCAGACCAGACCAGACCAGACCAAACCAAACTAAACTAAACTAGACTAGACTAGACTAGACTAGACTAGACTAGACTAGACTAGACCAGACCAGACCAGACCAGACCACACCAGACCACAAACCAGACCAAACCAAACTAAACTAGACTAGACTAGACTAGACTAGACTAGACTAGACTAGACCAGACCAGACCACACCAGACCACACCAGACCAGACCAGACCAAACCAAACCAAACTAAACTAAACTAAACTAAACTAGACTAGACTAGACTAGACTAGACTAGACTAGACCAGACCAGACCACACCAGACCACACCAGACTACACCAGACTACACCAGACCAAACCAAACCAAACCAAACTAAACTAGACTAAACTAGACTAGACTAGACTAGACTAGACTAGACTAGACTAGACTAGACCAGACCAGACCAGACCACACCAGACCACACCAGACTACACCAGACCAAACCAAACCAAACCAAACTAGACTAAACTAGACTAGACTAGACTAGACTAGACTAGACTAGACTAGACTAGACTAGACTAGACTAGACCAGACCAGACCACACCAGACCACACCAGACCACACCAGACCAAACCAAACTACACTAGACTAGACTAGACTAGACTAGACTAGACTAGACTAGACTAGACCAGACCAGACCACACCAGACCACACCAGACTACACCAGACTACACCAGACCAAACCAAACCAAACCAAACTAAACTAGACTAGTCTAGACTAGACGAGACCACACCAGACCACACCAGACCACACCAGACCACACCAGACCACACCAGACCAAACCAAACTAAACTAGACTAGACTAGACTAGACTAGACTAGACTAGACTAGACTAGACTAGACTAGACTAGACTAGACCAGACCAGACCAGACCACACCAGACCAGACCAATTTGTTGGTACACAAAAATGCTGGAGAAACTCAGCGGGTGCTGAATTTGTTGAAAGACACAAATGCTGCACTAACTCAGGCAGTGTTTCTGGAGAGAAGGAATGAGTGAAGTTTCTGGTCGAGACCCTTCTTCAGACTAGAGTCAAGGGAAAAGGAAACAAGAGATGCAGATGGTGATGTGGAGTTATATGGAACAAATGAATGAAAGATATGCAAAACAGTAATTTGTTCATTCTCTTGGTGAAATATAGCACAGCAATTGGATAAGATTCAGATTTAATTATAAATCACAGACCTGTCCTTGAATGGTGTAAAATATTCCCTAGATGCTAGAGAGTTTCTTGTCTAATATTTATCTGTCAACCAACAGATTATCATTATTACATTGCAACATTAGAGTCTTTAGTTATTCTACAAGTGATATCGCTGAGATTGGACATGGTTTACAAAGCAGATTCTGCACAGTTCACAAGGAAATACCCTGAAGATAGACACAAAGTGCCGCAGTAACTCAGCGGGCCAGGCAGTGTCTCTGGAGAACGTGGATAGGTGACGTTTTGGTTTGGGACTCTTCTTCAGTCTGATGGGTGTGCAAGAAAGAGGTTTGGACAGGCTAGATGCAAGAAGATTGTTCCCGATGTTGGGGAAGTCCAGAACAAGGGGCCACACAGTTTAAGGATAAGGGGGAAATCTTTTAGGACCGAGATGAGAAAATCATTTTTCACACAGAGAGTGGTGAATCTGTGGAATTCTCTGCCACAGAAGGTAGTTGAGGCCACACAGTTCATTGGCTATATTTAAGAGGTAGTTAGATGTGGCCCTTGTGGCTAAAGGGATCAGGGGGTATGGAGAGAAGGCAGGTACAGGATACTGAGTTGGATGATCAGCCATGATCATATTGAATGGCGAATGGTGCAGGCTCGAAGGGCCGAATGGCCTCTACTCCTGCACCTAATTTCTATGTTTCTATGTTTCTATCTATGGAGCGAAGGAAATAGGCAACGTTTCGAGCCAAAACCCTTCCGGGTTTCGGGACGAAACGGGACGAAACGTTGCCTATTTCCTTCGCTCCATAGATAGAAACATAGAACCTTGTTCTATTTGATCTTCCTTGATAGTGCACGGCAGGTTGATTGCATTCATCGAAACAGGGCGGACCCCGTGAAGGTTGTAATCTCCCACCCCCCAAGAAAGACTTGGACTTCCACAACTAATCCAGTAGTTTTTCTATCTGTGGTTTACTGATGTAACAAATATATACAGGGTAAACTCCCAGAGTGTTCAAGGCCAGAGGAAGACACAGAGTGCTGGAGTATCTCAGCGGGTCAAGCAGCATCTCTGGAGAACGTGGACAGGTGGCGCAGCGGTAGAGTTGCTGCCTTACAGCGCCAGATACCCAGGTTCAATACTGATTATGGGTGCCATCTGTACGTTCTCCCTGTGACCTGCGTGGGTTTTCTCCGGGATCTCCGGTTTCCTCCCACACTCCAAAGACGTACAGGTTTGTAGGTTAATTGGCTTTGGTAAAATTGTAAATTGTCCCTAGTGTGTGTAGGATAGACATAGAAGACAGAAATTAGGTGCAGGAGTAGGCCATTCGGCCCTTCGAGCCTGCACCGCCATTCAATATGATCATGGCTGATCATCCAACTCAGTATCCCGTACCTGCCTTCTCTCCATACCCCCTGATCCCCTTGGCCACAAGGGCCACATCTAACCCCCTCTTAAATATAGCCAATGAACTGGGCCTCAACTACCCTCTGTGACAGAGAGTTCCAGAGATTCACCACTCTCTGTGTGAAAAAAAGTTCTCCTCATCTCGGTTTTAAAGGATTTCCCCCTTATCCTTAAGCTGTGACCCCTTGTCCTGGACTTCCCCAACATCGGGAACAATCTTCCTGCATCTAGCCTGTCCAACCCCTTAAGAATTTTGTGCTAGTATCTGAGATAATGGGCCGAATGGTCTGTTACCGCGCTGTATCTCTAAAGTAAACTAAAGATGACTTTTCACATCAGGACCTTTCTTTACTCTGATTGAAGTAAGGGGAGCAGGAAAAAAATACCCTGTTGTGTTCAGCCATTCTCAAACTAAACAGCACCGTATGATCACCAGAATGGATTAATGTCTGATATTCTTACTCATATTTAAGGCTAATTTTTACTATACTTCCTTTACAAAACAAAATCATTGCAATCAGTTAACTAATTATAGGTATTAAACTGTAAATAATGAGTTAAATATATACAGGTAACATATATACAATCTATAAATATAGCCAATTATATATGCAGACATTCTTATAATCTCAACTGCAAAACATGACATTTAAGATTTGGAAAATATGTTTTCCAAATAACTAATCCCAATAAATCACCCTTCGTGTGGCGCTCGAAGGGCCGAATGGCCTACCCCTGCACCTATTTTCTATGTTTCTATGTTTCTATATGTGATTAAGGATCAAAAGTGTAGTGGATGGGATAGTACTGTGGGGAGCCCATGGGCCGAATGGCCTCATCTGTTTCAGTAAATGAACTGTATGGTCTGTCAACATAATATTCTCCATAACACATTGAAGGTGTTGCATCCCTCGATATCAACCACCAATGGTACTTGTACATGGTACACTGGTCACATATGTCTTAATGCAAAAAGCTAATAACTGCTTCATCCAACTAAATCAAAGACGCAATGGATTTGATACAATATTAAATATCACTCTGTCTATGTGGAGTCTGAATGTTCTCCCCGTGACCGCGTGGGTTTTCTCCGGGCGCTCCGGTTTCCTCCCACGTTCAGGTTTGTTGGTGCTGCAAGCTGTAAATTGTCAGGAGTGCAGGATTGTGTAACGGTAACTTGGTCGGTATGGACTCGATGGGCCGAAGGGACTGTTACCCACAATGTGTCTCTACAGTCTAAAGTCTAAAGATGGGAGGTGAGTTAGATTTTGTGTAGGTGTGCCCTTTATAATAGGGTGTTGGAGATGCAGGTTAATTTGACACTCCATTGCACTAGTGAAGGAGTGTTGCTCGTTTGATGCTCCATGCTCTGGTGATGTTCAACATGAACCTGGCCTGCCTGTTCCCAGGAAACGGTGGAGAATTCAGCAAAGCAGGTCACAGAAAGCATTTTATAGGGATGCATCGCAGCACGGTTTGGGAACAGCTCCATCCAGGACCGCAAGAAATCGCGGCGAATTGTGGACGCAGCCCAGACCATCACGCACACAAACCAACCTCCCTTCCACTGACTCCATCTACACCTCACGCTGCCTCGGCAAGGCCAGCAGCATCATCAAGGACCAGTCGCACCCCGGACATTCCCTCTTCTCCCCTCTCCCATCAGGCAAAAAGGTACAGAAGTGTGAAAACAAACGCACACCTCAGATTCAGGTACAGTTTCTTCCAGATTCAGGGACAGTTTCTTCCCAGCTGTTATCAGGCAACTGTGAACCATCCAACCACAATCAGAGAGCAGTCCTGAACTACTATCTACCTCATTGGAGACCCTCCTTGATCAGCTTTGCTGGCTTTACCTTGCACTAAACGTTATTCCCTGATCATGTATCTATAGTCTGTAAATGGATCGATTGTAATCATGTGTTGTCTTTCTGCTGACTGGTTAGCACGCAACAAAAGCTTTTCACTGTACACGTGACAATAAACTACACTCAATTTCTGCTCAATGTGCATTTTCTGAATTTGAAAAAATTAGAGTCACGGAAACATGCCCCTTGGCCAAAATCATCCATGAAATCAGTGGAGTAGTTGTAGAGCTACTGCCTTACAACGCCAGAGACCCGGGTTCGATCCTGACTATGGGTGCTGTCTGTGCGGAGTTTGTACCTTCTCCCCGTGACCTGCGTGGGTTTTCTCCAAGACTTTCTGTTTCGTCCCACGTTCCAAAGAAGTACAACTTTGTTGGTTAATTGGCTTGGTATAAAATGTAAAATTGTCTCTTGTTTGTGTAGGATAGTGTTAGTGTGCGGGGATCGCTGGTCGGCACGGACTCGGTGGGCCGAAGGGCCTGTTTCCGCGCTGTATCTCTAAGCTAAACTAAACTAAACCTAGGTAGCTCGATAAGCTAGTCTCATTTGCCCACAACCCTCGAAATCTTTCATAGAAACATAGAAACGAAATGCATTTCGTTGTCTCTGTACTGTACACTGACAATGACAATTAAAATTGAATCTGAATCTGAATCTGAATCTGAAACATAGAAAATAGGTGCAGGATTAGGCCATTCGACCCTTCGAGCCTGCACCGCCATTCAATATGATCATGGCTAATCATCCAACTCAGTATCCCATCCCTGCCTTCTCTCCATACCCCCTGATCCCTTTAGCCACAAGGGCCACATCTAACTCCCTCTTAAATATAGCCAACGAACTGTGGCCTCAACTACCTTCTGTGGCAGAGAATTCCACAGATTCACCACTCTCTGTGTGAAAAATGTTTTCCTCATCTCGGTCCTAAAAGATTTCCCCCTTATCCTTAAATTGTGTGACCCCTTGTTCTGGACTTCCCCAACATCGGGAACAATCTTCCTGCATCTAGCCTGTCCATCCTATCCATTTACCAGTCCAGGTGCCTATTAAAAGCCTCAAACTATCCAAATAATTCCACTCCATAGTTTAGACTTTGGACTTTAGAGATTCAGCGCGGAAACAGGCCCTTCAGCCCATCGAGTCCACACTGATGAGCAATAACCCGTACACAACCACTATCCTTCACTCTAGGGATGATCAATATTTTTTACCAATGACAATTATCCAACCAACCTGTACTAAACTCAACTAAACTAATTTGTCCACGGGAATTCTCTAAACTAATCCAGAAACAGGGGCAACAGTCTTAGAATAAAGGGGAGGTCATTTAAGACTGAGGTGAGAAAAAATGTTTTCACCCAGAGAGTTGTGAATTTGTGGAGTTCCCTGCCACAGAGGGCAGTGGAGGCCACAGTTGGATATAGTTCCTAGGGCTAACGGAATCAAGGTATATACGAACCCAAAATGTCACCCATTCCTACTCTTCAGAAATGCTACCTGTCCCGCTGAGTTACTCCAGCTTTTTGTGTCTATCTTCCTGATTTTGGATGATCGGCCATGATCATATTGGGTGGCGGTACTGGCTCGAAGGGCCGAATGGCCTACTCCTGCACCTATTTTCTATGTTTCTAAATAACATCTCAATAACATGTGGAAAGGAATATCGTTTGACGTTAACGAGTTATAGACAATGAACCTCACCTGGACAACAGTGAAACTAGTGTGATGACTAGGGTGGGGCAGAAGCATTTGTAAATAGCTGGCTTGCTGGAAATAATCTTCCAGTTCTAGGCAGTAGGAATAATTTATGAGCTTTCCGGTTTCTATTAACAGTATTAATGCGACTAATGCTAATGAATTACATTGCAATGAAGTGTAATGAGTAATAACATCCTTTATCCAATCCCAAATTAGACCAATCCTCAGTGATTGCCAACTCTTGCCTGAACGGGTTAGCGTATATTCCCAGTAATTATTTGTGTGTTTCTATTGTTGTAGCAGTGCAGGGCTAGACCTTGTATCCCGCGACCCTGTCTTCACCGAGGGCTCAGATTCTAATGAGTGAACACAACATCACAGCTTTGTCCTAGTATTCGTTTCCGCACATAGAAAATGATTGAGTGGAAAGGCCAGGTACCTCCCTCGAGCCTGAGCACGCCATTCAACTCCGATCATGGCTGATCATCCACTCAGTATCCCAGCCCTGCCTTCAGATTCCCCATATTTCAATTTTGCCTCGGTTGTCCATTGTCATGTACAGTGCAACAGTAGAAAACATTAGAAAAATGCATATCTGCTCTCGTCCAGTAGGCCATTCGGCCCTTCCGGGGCCTGCATCTAACTCCCTCTTAAATATGATCAATGAACTGTGATCATCCAACTACCCTCAGTGGCCTGAGAGTCCCAGACCTGCCTCCACTCTCTTGAAAATGTTTTTCTCATCTCGTTGTCCGTGTACAGGATTTTCCCCTATCCTTAAACTGTGGCCCCTTGTTCTGTCTTCTCCCAACTATCCCCTAATCTCCTAATCTTCTTTAGCATCTACAAGGGCCAACCCGTCTAACTCCCCTTTATTAAATTCTCTATAATGAACGGTGCCCTCAACTTCTACCTTCTGTGGCAGAGAATTCCACAGATTCACCACTCTCTGTGTGAAAAAACAATGTCCTTTTTTCTATCTCGGTCTTAAAGGATTTTCTCCCCTTATCCTTAAACTGTGTGGCCCCTGTTCTGGAACTTCCCCAAACATCCAGAACAATCTTCCTGCATCTAGCCTGTCCAACCCGTTAAAGAATTTTGTAAGTTTCTATAAGATTCAATTTCAATCTTCTAAATTCTAGTGTTGAAGTCCAAATTCTAGAGAGTAGAACCCCACAGGAAATCGAGTCTTATACCCTAATTACTCCTAGTACCAGTCTTCCTTCCTATTCCATGAAAGTCCTGACATCCCAGGAAATCAGTCTTCTAGAACCATCATCCTCCAGCACTCTCTGTACACTATGCAATAATGTCCTTCCTCAGATTTGGACTGTCAAACTTAACCCAGTCAGGTACCCACCTTGTACAGGCTCCAACGGATACAGCATACGCGTACCATAAGAAGCTAGATTCGACATTTCCAAAAAAAGAAGTGAGCAGATCAGAGCCCGGCATACCTCATACCGAAACTGTACAACCAGATTATCGAAGCAATTGCTGAATCTCAATTATTCAAAATCCAATTATCAAATTCTAGGTGACATAGTGCTTCCGACCAGCACGCTCGGACAATCCGAGCGAAGGATAGGCAACGGTTTCGACCCACAAAGGGACAGTTTGCCGAAACTGAAATGTAGCCCTACAAACTTGGACGAAGACACCGTTGCCTTTTTTCCTTACGCTCCATAGAGCTGGACACCGCTCAAAGGTAGCAACTCAAGTCACAGCTACAAACTTGAAATCTTTGGGGTGCAGCAGAATCTACGGGAGCGAAAAGGACAAAACCCACCGCAGTTCACGGGGGAGAGGCCGAAAGTCTACCATACGTTTCGCCCTGAAAGAAGTCAGGATTAAACGTGGGTCACCCTTCGCTCCAGAGAAGCTGCCGCTACCCGCAAGGTCATATTTCATTAGTAGACAAGAAAGTAAGGAAACCGTCCAGAAAGCAGTGACAAAAAAACGCAGTACACGTGGGAACCCTACAAGTTCCATAGACAACTTTTGTTCTTGTAGTTTATTAGAAGGAAATACAGAAAAAACAATACATGTGGAACTAAATGCTAGGGGTGCCAACTATGTAATGCCGCAGACAATCCCTTCTATGTGCAAACCTCTAGTTTCTGTTATGATGAAGATTGGAGTCACGAAGTACAAAGCAACGCAACAAACAGAAAACCAAGAAAGAGTGAAAACTAGTAAGTGGACTAGATGGTAGATGATAGAAAAAACGTGAGGTGTGTATATAAAAAATAAAAAATGAAGAGAGAAAGTGGAAAGTAGAAATAGAAGAGAAGGCCCCTTAAAAGAAAAATTTAAATCTTTCTTCGGAGAGTAGATCTATCCGCGGAATGAACTAGAAATCAGCACATCCTTACGGTAAAAGTTCAGATCACATACAGACGAGCCTCCAGAACCTGAAGCAACAATCACGGGTATTCCGGCATGCACACAATGATGACAAAGGAGACCAACTCCTTAAGAATTGGTCATATTTATCTATTAGTCGGAGTCTCATTTCTTCAAGGTGTGCTATGTCCATCATATTCCTAATCCACATTTTAACGTTCCAGACAACTTTTAACAATTTTCCACACGCATCGCCTTTAAACCCTACCCTTCTCACCATAAATCTATGCCCTCTAGTCTTTGACATTTACAGGATGACAGGGCGGTGATTGAGCAACATGGACGGCTCTGTGTCCAATGTGGAGTACAGGATACTGAGTTGGATGATCAGCCATGATCATATTGAATGGCGGTGCAGGCTCGAAGGGCCGAATGGCACCTGTTTTCTATGTTTCTATGTTTCTATGCTCGAATGTGCTCGAATGACCTGTGTAAATGAGTCCCTCTGTACCCAAGGCTATCTCTCGATAGACGCAAAAGGCTGGACTAACTCAGCTGGTCAGGCAGCATCTCTGGAGAAAAGGAATGAGTGACATTTTTACCCTGGGGAAAAAAAAATTCCATCTGTCTACCCTATTGTAATTTCATACACTCTATCAAACTCCAACGTTGCAGATAAAACAATCCAAGTTTGTCTAACCTCTATTGAAAAGATAAAACCTCTAATCTGGATATAATTCTAGTCACTAGAACGCTGGAACTGCATATGTCGGTTTACAAAAAGTTTACATGGATTGAATAATTTATCGATGAACCCGTCATGTTATAAATTATTAAGACAAAAACGGTGGACAAGATTACTCTAAACATTTCTTTTGTGAATGAGTGACTGCTTTATTGGCTCATGAGACAGGTCACAGTGAAATTCCTTGCATGCAAACACCCAGGGTATGCAAAGAGTCCCTACTTAAAGGGCAACAACAAAGTTACAAAGTATCCCGCGACAGGACCTCCTTTGTTCTCCCTCCCCCCCCTCCCTCCTCCTCCCTTCTGGTGGTCTCCATTGTTCTAACTCCCCCCCCCTTGCCGAGTCCATTTTTGGCTATCGGTAAATCTGACTTAATTGTCAATACTTCCTGACATCTGATTGATAGCTGATGAAATGTTTTTATTTGCAATGCAATTGATCCCTAATGCCCCTGTCCCACTTAGGAAACCTGAACGGAAACCTCTGGAGACTTTGCGCCCCACCCAAGGTTTCCGTGCGGTTCCCGGAGGTTTTTGTCAGTCTCCCTACCTGCTTCCACTACCTGCAACCTCCGGCAACCACCTGCAACCTCCGGGAACCGCACGGAAACCTTGGGTGGGGCGCAAAGTCTCCAGAGGTTTCCGTTCAGGTTTCCTAAGTGGGACAGGGGCATTAGTTACTGGTGTAATTTGCTCCGCTTGAACTTTGAACGCTTCGGAAAGAGCATCGCTGAAATGCAAATAAATTTCAAAAATGTCACCCAAAAATCTAATGCAAGACACGTCACACGACCAACGTTACAGCATATTAGATTAGAAGAAAGTAGACAGCAACAAATGGCTTTTCCAAGGGGGTGACTCATCGTCATGGTGAGTTAGCGGATGCTTCAGTAAAGGAAACTTAATTTTCATTTCCAGACCTTTCACATGACAGAGAATGTCATGGTCAATAATCAAGGTGTAGTTATTATTTACAATGTGAGTATGGAGCTGAGTTTTATATAACAAACTCCCACGTACAGCAATAAGATAATGACCAGATAATCTACTATAATGATATTGATTGTGGGCCATTTGCCCAAGTTCATTGGAAGGGTTAGAAAGTTCGACATGTCCCCAACAACCCCCACGAACATCTACAGGTGCGCAGTGGAAAGCATCTTATTGAGATATTGAAATTGCAGAGAATTTGTGGACGTTGCCCTGACCATCACACAACTCAAACCTCCCTTCCATGAATTATTCTACATTCCATGCTGCCTCAGAAAGGCTGCCAGCATAATCATAGAAACATAGAAACATAGAAAATAGGTGCAGGAGTAGGCCATTCGGCCCCTCGAGCCTGCACCGCCATTCAATATATCATGGCTGATCATCCAACTCAGTATTCCATCCCTGCCTTCTCTCCATACCCCCTGATCCCTTTAGCCACAAGGGCCACATCTAACTCCCTCTTAAATATAGCCAATGAACTGTGGCCTCAACTACTTTCTGTGGCAGAGAATTCCACAGATTCACCACTCTCTGTGTGAAAAAAAAAATTCTCACCTCGGTCCTAAAAGATTTCCCCCTTATCCTTAAACTGTGTGACCCCTTGTTCTGGACTTCCCCAACATCGGGAACAATCTTCCTGCATCTAGCCTGTCCAACCCCTTAAGAATTTTGTAAGTTTCTATAAGATCCTCCCTCAATCTTCTAAATTCTAGCGAGTACATGGACCATGGACCAGTCTCACCCTCTTTCTCTTCTCACCTCCAGGCCAGAGGTACAGAAGTTTGGAAATGCCTCTCTCCAGATCTGCTGGAGCTGCTGCCTCACAGCACTAGAAACCAGGGTTCGATCCTAACCTCAGGTGCTGCTTTAATGGAGTTTGCACGTTCTCCCTTTGACTGCATGGGTTTTCTCCGGGTGCTCCGGTTTCCTCCCACATCCCAAAGATGTGCGGGGTTGTGGGATAATTGTCTCTTATATTGCCCCTAGTATGTAGGGAATAGATGATATAGAAACATAGAAACATAGAAAATAGGTGCAGGAGTAGGTCATTCGGCCCTTCGAGCCTGCACCGCCATTCAATATGATCATGGCTGATCATCCAACTCAGTATCCCGTACCTGCCTTCTCTCCATACCCCCTGATCCCCTTAGCCACAAGGGCCACATCTAACTCCCTCTTAAATATAACCAATGAACTGTGGCCTCAACTACCCTCTGTGGCAGAGAGTTCCAGAGATTCATCACTCTCTGTGTGAAAAAAGTTCTTCTCATCTCGGTTTTAAAGGATTTCCCCCTTATCCTTAAGGTGTGACCCCTTGTCCTGGACTTCCCCAACACCGGGAACAATCTTCCTGCATCTAGCCTGTCCAACCCCTTAAGAATTTTGTAAGTTTCTATAAGATCCCCTCTCAATCTCCTAAATTCTAGAGAGCTATAGAATTATATAGAACTGGTGTGAATTCAATATGATCATTCAGTATGATCCATAATCAGTACCCCGTTCCTGCCTTCTCCCCATATCCCTTGATCGATGGTTGGCATGGACTCAGTGGGCTGAAGGGCCTGTTTCCATGCTGTATCTTTCAATCTTTCAATCAACTTAAACTATCTGGACTCTAACCTGTGGAATTCCCTCCTGAAGCTGTTCTGCCTCTCTTCCTCTCTATTCCCCTTTAAGTTATCCCGATAAGATCTGCAGATGCTGGTTTAAGTTGGTGGACACAAAATGCTGGAGTAACTCAATGGGACAGGCAGCATCTCTGGAGAGAAGGAGCGGGTGATGTTTTGGGTCGAGACCCTTCAGCAGCAGATTTTGCTTTTCACCGAAGACACAAAATTCTAGAGGAACATTTTTTTTTAAATTCTAGAGGGATGTCAGAGATGGTCCAAGAGAATTTGTTATTATTTTTTAACCGGAAGTGTCTGAAGAAGGGTCTTGACCCGAAATGTCACCCATTCCTTCTCCCTGTTTTGTCATCTGTCCCCAGTATCTCCTTCTGGGGTTTGGTGGCAAATATTGCAAGCCTTGGGACATTTTACTCTGTTAACGCCCGAGGAAGTCCTGTACATTGTTTAAGCAATTGGCCCAGTGGTGGAAGCATTGGGAAAGATCTCCTTCTCCTTTTCGTGTCCATCTTGGGACACTGGGAAACGTCTTGGGACACTGGGAAACGTCTTTTCATTTTGCACTGTACTTGTTGCTTGCAAGATGACAATAAAGGTTGATTGATTGATTGATTGATTGATTGATTGATTGATTGATTGATTGATTGATTGATTGATTGATTGTTACAAATGTAGAATGTAGAAACAAGGAACTGCAGGTGCAGGTTTGCCAAGGAAATAGACAAAGTGCTGGAGTAACTCAGCGGGTCAGGCAGCATCCTTGGAGAACGTTTTGGATCGGGAGGGACCCTTCTTTAGACTGATTATGGTTGGGGAGTGGGGGGTGGGTAAAAACCTGGGATGATAGGCAGGGTCAAAGCTTGGTTAATATTAGGTGGATAAACCTGAATGTTTTCATTTTGATTTGCAGACGGATGGACCAAGGCCAGAGATGGAAAGACAAAAGATGTGAGGTAAGGATAGAAAATGTACGAATTGTGAAGCCAGAGGAAAGGATAAAGGTGGAGGGGTGGGGGGGGGGGAGGAACAAGGGGGAAAATGGCTGCAAGTCCATGTGGGGTTACAAGGAATTTCTGAGCTTAGCATCCAGGGGTGACGTTGGGGTGGGAGATTGCGAATATCACATGGTCTGTCTTGTTTCGACGAATGCAATCAACCCGGCATGCACAATCAAATAGAACAAGTTGTCCTACAACTTTAGGCTGTGCACGCCACACATTACACCAGAAGAAGAAGAGGGATGACGTAAGGGGAGTGATAGGGTTCAGGAGTTACATAGAAACATAGAAACATAGAAATTAGGTGCAGGAGTAGGCCATTCGGCCCTTCGAGCCTGCACCGCCATTCAATATGATCATGGCTGACCATCCACTCAGTATCCCGTACCTGCCTTCTCTCCATACCCCCTGATCCCCTTAGTCACAAGGGCCACATCTAACTCCCTCTTAAATATAGCCAATGAACTGGCCTCAACTACCCTCTGTGGCAGAGAGTTCCAGAGATTCACCACTCTCTGTGTGAAAAAAGTTCTCCTCATCTCGGTTCTAAAGGATTTCCCCCTTATCCTTAAGCTGTGACCCCTTGTCCTGGACTTCCCCAACATCGGGAACAATCTTCCTGCATCTAGCCTGTCCAACCCCTTAAGAATTTTCTTTGTTCAAGTGGCGCAGCGGTAGAGTTGCTGCCTCTCAGCGCCAGAGACCCGGGTTCGATCCTGACTATGGGGGGGCTTGTCCGTGGTGAAGTCTCGCTACGATGGGGGCTTGGCGGTGGTGAAACCTCGTGGCAGCAGCGATACCTCGCGGGTCGAACCGCGGTTGACGGTCGATGCGTGCGTAGAGAACTACCGTGAGGGGAGAGGGGAAGGACAGTGGACAATGGGGACCCAGCGCGGGGGAACTGCATTGTGTGGGGGATAAAAGGGGGGCCAGCATGCTTTGTAACATTGTCAGTGCCGTGTGTACATTGTTTATGCAAGCAAAGAATTTCCCAGTGCCTTATCCACGTCTGTCCAGAGTTTGATCATTCTCCCCGTGACCTGCGTGGGTTTTCTCTGGGATCTCCAGTTTCCTCCCGCGCTCCAAAAATGCCCTAGTGTGTGTAGTGTATCACTAGTGTGCGGGGATCGCTGGTCGGCGCGGGTTCGTTGGGCCATGCTGTATCTCTAAACTAAACTGTGAAGCCAGAGGAAAGGATAGAGGGGGAGGGGGAAGGGGAAAATTAGTTCATGTAAGGCTAGAAGAAATTTCTGAGTTTAGCATGCAGGAAACCAAAAGTCAGTGGTGATGTTTAAGGAGTTCTGAAGTGGCAGAGAGCGATGTATGTTCTGTACCACTGGTAGAGATTGTTATAACACATCACCAGCTTGATGGTCGGTGATGGAAATTCCATTTCAGCAGTAAACAGATACTACAATGTACATAATTCCTCTCTGAGTGGAACTTGGAGAGATGTTACTCCAGGCTGCGACTTTATTGGGGCGAGTGGAGTCGAGGGATATGGGGAGAAGGCAGGCATGGGTTATTGATAGGGGACGATCAGCCATGATCACAATGAATGGCGGCGCTGGCTCGAAGGGCCGAATGGCCTCTTCCTGCACCTATTTTCTATGTTTCTATGCTTCTATGCATGACTGTGTTTAGTAGGGCATATGCCAATCAACGTGAACTTGACTCTGACAGCTAATAATGTGTGTGTGTGTATATGTTTGAGTCTGTGATGTTTCTGTAAGTGAGATTTGTCATTGTACCTACACCTCGCTATACTAGGGCATATCACAATCGACGTGAACTTGTATGAAAGTTTGCTCTAGGACCTTGCCGCTTTCTTCAATTAGAGCAGAACTCGACCTTACTGAGTGAGCTGCACTGTAGAACAAGGATTCTTGCTGTTATCTTGGATAATACTGATCCATCATGGGTTATTCTCTTATTGTTGTCTGATTACTGCTTGTGAAAGCTGCTCAGTGCAAATTGCCTCTGGAGTTCATAGCTGTGATAAAGACAGCACTCAGAAATATGCCACTAGCTGACCAGTTTAGTTTAGTTTAGAGATACAGCGCGGAAACAGGCCCTTCAGCCCACCGAGTCTGCACCGACCAGCGATCCCCGCACACTAACACTATCCTACACACACACAAGGGACAATTTTACATTTACACCAAGCCAATTAACCTACAAACCTGTACATCTTTGGAGTGTGGGAGGAAACCGAAGATCTTGGAGAAAACCCACGCAGGTCACGGGGAGAACGTGCAAACTCCGTACAGACAGCACCCGTAGTCGGGATCGAACCCGGGTCTCTGGCGCTGTGAGGCAGCAACTCTACTGCTGCCGTTCATCTTCAACAACACATACCAAAACAGTTAAGGACACAAAGTCTGTGACGTTTCGGCCCGAAACGTCGCCTATTTCCTTCGCTCCATAGATGCTGCTGCACCCGCTGAGTTTCTCCAGCATTTTTGTGTACCTTCGATCTTCCAGCATCTGCAGTTCCTTCTTGAACACTAAGGACACAAAGTGCTGGAGTATCTCAGCAGGTCAGGTAGCATCTCTGGACAACATGAATGGTTCCATAGGTTTACGTGATAGGAGCCATTCGGCCCATCTAGTCTACTTCACCATTCAATCATGGCTGATCTATCTTTCCCTCTCAACCCCATTCTCCTGCCTTCTCCCCATAACCCCTGACAGCTGACACTAAACAAGAATATATATGCATCTCCATCTTAAAAATATCCGCTGACTTGGCCTCCACAGTCTTCTGTGGCAAAGAATTCCACAGATTCTCTGACTGAAGGAATTCCTCCTCATCTCCTTTCAAAAAGGAACCTCCTTTTATTCTGAGGCTGTGCCCTCAGTCCTGGACTCTCCCACTAGTGGAAACATCCTCTCCACATCCACTCCATCCCTATTCACTATTCATGGCAGGTACCATTTTTGGGTTGAGACCCTCATAGACAATAGACAGTAGACAATAGACAATAAGTGTTGGAGTAGGCCATTCAGCCCTTCGAGCCAGCACCGCCATTCAATGGGACTATGGGAACTTCACTCACCCCCCTGCAGGAACTATACAACAGGAGGTGCAATTCCAGAGCAAACAAAATCATGAGAGACCTCTTCCACCCCTGCAACGGACTGTTCCAGCCGCTACGGTCAGGCAAACGCCTCCGTTGCCATGCAGTGAGAACGGAGAGGTTGAGAAGGAGTTTCTTCCCAGAGGCAATTCGGACTGTAAACGCCTTTCTCACCAGGGACTAACTATACTGAACGTTTTTCCTTCCATTATTTATTATGTAAAAGAATATTTGTGTTATGATTGTGTTTATAATTTGTTTGGTTGTTTTGTTGTTTGTCTTTTGCACAAAAGTCCGCGAGCATTGCCACTTTCATTTCACTGCACATCTCGTATGTGTATGTGACAAATAAACTTGACTTGACTTGACTTGAATCAATGTGATCATGGCTGATCATCCCCAATCAGTACCCCGTTCCTGCCTTCTCCCCATATCCCCTGACTCCACTATCTTTAAGAGCCCTATCTAGCTCTCTCTTGAAAGCATCCAGAGAACCTGCCTCCACCGCCCTCTGACCCTTCTTCAGACCCTATCCATGTCCTCCAGAGATGCTGCCTGACCCTGACCCACTGAGTTACTCCAGCACTTTGTGTCCTGTTTGTGATATTAACCAGCATCTGCAGTTCCTTGTTTCTGGATGCTGTATGTGCCAGTGTGTCGGGGGCTTGCGGTGTGTGCAAGTTGGGCTGCAGAGTTTCATACATAACTTTTAAGAAGTGCTGCACAACCCCTTGCAAAGCGCGCTGGGGTCTTCCTGAAGCCCATGGAGACACCGGGCGTTGTACCACCGTCTCAGTCGTTGTATATCGAAGTGAGATGTTGGGACTAAAGTTTTTTTTTTCTGGTTATTCATGATCTGACGCAACGTCCTTGCTCTGACCATTCCTCTGTATGCAGTCCACACACACACACACACACTGATCACAGTGAGTGATGGGTCGGGGGCGCGCCTTGCAAAAAAAAAAGTAGTGTGGGGCGTGCGCGCGCTCCCGCGGCGATTCCACCACGCAGGGGGCGCGCATTTAGTGTTCACACACAACTCAATGTTAACCCAGCAAATGCTAAATGCAATAGAATGAAGGGGAGGGTGGCTTGAGTCTTTTTCAAGGGGAGGGGGGAGTGGTGTTTGGGGCGCGCGTGCACGGGAGGGAGGCGCGCTGGCGGTGCGCGCTCCCGAGGCAGCCTGTCACTGTGTGTGTGTGTGTGTGAGAGAGAAGAGGGTCTGTGGTCTGAGGAGGGGGGGTGGGGGGCTGCTGGTGAGGCAAGGGGGTGGGCGAGGATTGCAGAAGGGCAGGGCGTGGGGAGAGGGGGGTAGGGGAGAGGAGGGGAGGGAGAGGGAAGCCCAAAGTGCCCGGGCGAGAGGGGAGTTCGTGCCGCCGCGGGAGCCCGCCGAGCCGGGGCATGGTGCAGAGCTCCCCGGAGCTACGGAGCTGCGGAGCGGCGGCCGGGGCAGACACACAACGGCGGGGCATGGACAGAGCTGGCGGCGCTGGTGGTCGAGCCGCGAGTGAGAGCGGCAGGACTTCACAGGGGTGAGTGAGTGAGTGAGTGAGGGTCGGGGGTGGCGGCGCTGGGGGCTGGAGGGGGTGTGGGGATGGGATGGGAAGGGAGGGAGAGAGAGAAAGACTGGGGGGAAAAGAAGGGACGAGAGAGTGGAGAGAGAAGGGGGGAGAAGGGGGGGAGAAGAGAGGGGGGAATAAAAAGGAGAGGGGGTGGGAAGATGTGGAGATGGGAGAACGTGAATGTGAGAAAGTGGGAGGAGAGTCAAAACTAAGAGGCAGGGGGAGAAGGGGAATGAGAGAAACTGGGAAAAAGAGGAATAACGGGATAGGAACAGGGAATAAAGAAGGTGAATGTGAATGAGAGGGATTGGGGAGGGAGGAATGGGATTAAAACTGGGGGGATAGTGGGAGAAAAGACGGGAGACTCGGGATACAGATGAAACGGGAATGTGTGGAGAAGGGGAGGGAACGGGGGTTTGATGGTGGGGAATGTGAGTGGGAATGAGTAGACAGTAGGAGAGGGGATAGAAACTGGGAAAACGGGATAAGTGAGATGCAGGGAAAGTGGGAAGAGAAAACTCTGGAAAGGCGAGTGCACGAAATTGGGGAAGAAGATGGAATGGGAGGGGGTAAATCAAAGGGATTTGAGATGGGGAAATGAGAATGTTAAGGAAATGATCAAAAGTGGGAGACGAAGAGTGGGGGTTGGAATGTTTGAGAACAGTGGATTAACTGGAATGATGGGAGTTGGTGGGAATGGAATGGGAATGGGAAGGAAGTGGGATGGAAATAAACTAGAAAAAGAGGAATGGAAGACTGGGAAAAAAGGAGAGAAGATGTAATGTCAGAAAATTGGGGAGAAAAGTTATGGATGCAAGGAAGGAGAGAATTGGAAATGATAGGGAACTGGGGAAAGAGATAAAGGTGCAGGAGAAGAGGAATGAAAAAAGGGAAAAACGAGAGAAACTGAATAAAAAAGGGAGGCGAGAGGAAAAAAACACTAGGAAAAGAACAGAAAGGGAATTGGGAGAGTAACTAGGGAATGAGGAATAACCAGGGAACAACCTGGAGAATTAACTTAAATTAGGAGGTGTTTAAGAAGGAACTGCAGATGCTGGAAAATCGAAGGTAGACAAAATGCTGGAGAAACTCAGCGGGTGCAGCAGCATCTATGGAGAGAAGGAATGGGTGGCGCTTCGGGTCGAGACCCTTCTTCAGACTGAAGTCTACTTTTTGTCTGCCAAAACTAAGAGGCGGACCGATTGAAAGAAGGAATAAAACTAGGATGAAGTTGGGGGAAAAGGGAATGAGGGGAATTGGGAAAAGAGAACGTGTAAAACTCTGGGGAAAGAAATAGGAACGAGGCACGGAAGGAGCAGTGGAAGGGAGAAAGGAGAATGGGAGACACAAAATGCTGGAGTAACTCAGCGGGACAGGCAGCATCTCTGGGGAGAAAGAATGGGTGAAGATTTCAAGGGTCTCGGCCCGAAAAGTCGCCAATTCCTTCTCCCCAGAGATGCTGCCTGTCCCGCTGAGTTACTCCAGAGTTTTGTGTCTATCTTCGGTGTGAATCAGTATCTGCAGTCCCTCCCTACACTGAATGGTGGGAACACGAGCAACGGCGAATGAAGAGTCAAAGAACAAAAATAGGAAGAATTAAAGAAGGAAGAATCCATGGGAATGGAAGGAAAGGTGGGGGGAATGAAAGAAAGTGGGGAAAACGGTAAGGGAGGGGAAAGGGTGATGAGGGAATATGAGGATCACACAGGAAGAGGCGGGGGTTGGGGAAGTGTGGATGAAAGTGCTTCGTGGGACTGTCAGAGGGGAGGGATATCTAGGCTTGTGATCCCGACTTGGGTAAGAGACTAATGTCAAACACTGTGTGATTGTGGGGTCTAGACGCTCTGGCAGGGAGACCTGGGGTGGGGTGCAGAGAGCTGGCTATAGTGAGGTGGGGAAGTTGGAAGGGATGAGGGGAAGAGGGGGAAGTGCGCCGGGATGTGAGGAATTGAGGAGAAAGCAGGAGACTGAAGCAGAAAGTAGGAGCCGGGGGAGAGAAACGAAATGCAGAGATATCCTCAGATTCCTATTAAATCTCCCCCCTCACCTTAAA
Organism: Leucoraja erinaceus; assembly: GCF_028641065.1. Taxonomy (NCBI): domain Eukaryota; kingdom Metazoa; phylum Chordata; class Chondrichthyes; order Rajiformes; family Rajidae; genus Leucoraja; species Leucoraja erinaceus. The sequence continues at coordinate 4,451,172 of NC_073414.1, forward strand.
CCGCGATCCGATCGCAACCGAGGAGAGAAGGGGAGGAGAAAAGGCAGGAGTGGGGGGGGGGGGGGGGGGGGGGGGGGGGGGGGGGGGGGGGGGGTGGGGGGGGGGGGGGGGGGGGGGGGGGGGGGGGGTGGGGGGGGGGGGGGGGGGGGGGGGGGGGGGGGGGGGGGGGGGGGGGGGAGGAAAATGATGTGGGAAAAGAATAGTCAAAATTCTAGAGAAGAGGGAATGTGTGATTCGTGGAATAACACGCTGGCAGGGGGAGAATTAAAAATCTAAGCTGATAGCGGGGATAATGTTCAACATCTTGATGTGAAGCTAATTATTTTTCACAAAATGGTCACACATACAGGTATGACTTGCAAACAGTTATTTTAAACAGTGTTTTGCCGGGTTTTAATTTTTTTTTTTTTTGTCAGAATGTCGCTTGTTAGGGAATTGAGTTAAAAAAACTAACTGGCGTCCTGTCGATACTACGGGCTGGCTTCTGCTCTTTTAGCTACGAGATTGTATCCGTTGGTAGAGTTTAGTTTTTGCTCACGTTTAGCAGAGTTTTTGCCAGGCTCTTCTCGCGGTTTAATTTGTGCGGAATAAACATGTTTGGGCCAAACGGTTGTGAAATGTCAGATATGTTATTTGTTGGTGTGAATGATCAGATCAATGAAATGCTCGACACCCCCCAACTCCACTCCTCAGTTGAAGAAAAGCCTTTGAACCTCTTCCCCCTTGAAGCTAGAATTTAAATATATATTACAAGGGTGTGAAGTAGGGTCTCGACCAGAAACGTCACCCATTCCTTCTCTCCAGAGATGCTGCTGCTGCCCTGTCCCGCTAAGTTACTCCAGCATCTTGTGTTTAACTTATACGTGTAGGGTTTTGCTTCAGGAGTGTTGTCGCTGAATTGTTGCCGTGTGGGGTGTGAAATTCCATGCGAGGGGAGGGAGAGCGGGGAATGTGACATGTGGGATGAAAGGTGACAAGGATTAAGGGATATTCGAAGATAGACACACAAAAATGCTCGGCGGGACAGGCTTCATTCAGACTGTCTGGAGAAGGGTCTCAGCCCGAGACGTCGCCCCTATTCTTTTTTACCAGAGATGCTTTGTGGAAGATATTCGCTAGCCAGCATCTGCGGCTCATTCCTACACATTGACATACATGTCTGTTACTGAGTCATAGTGCGTGGGAGCAGGCCCTTCGGCCCAACTTGCCCGCACCGGCCAACATGTCCCAGCTACACCAGTCTGAAGAAGGGTCTCGACCCGAAACGTTGCCTATTTCCTTCGCTCCATAGATGCTGCCTCACCCGCTGAGTTACTCCAGCATTTTTGTCTGCACTAGTCCCACCTGCCCGCGTTTGGTCCATATCCCTCCAAACCCGTCCCATCCATGTACCTGTCTAACTGTTTTTTAAATGTCGGGATAGTCCCAGCCTCAACTACCTCCTCTGGCAGCTCGTTCCATGCACCCACCACCCTCTGTGTGGAAAAAGTTACCCCTCAGATTCCTATTAAATCTTTTCCCCTTAAACCTTAATGCACGATACGATATGATAGCACTTTATTCACCCCCAGATGTAAATATGTCCTCTAGTCCTCGTGTTTAAGAAAGAACTGCAGATGCTGGAGAGATGGACGGTAGACATAAATGCTGGAGAAACTCAGCGGGTGAGACAACATCTATGGGGCGAAGGAATAGGTGACGTTTCGGGTCGAGACCCTTCTTCAGAAGGAATAGGTGACGTTTCGGGTCGAGACGTCGCCTATTCATTCGCTCCATAGATGCTGCCTCACCCGCTGAGTTTCTCCAGCATTTTTGTCTATCCTCTGGTCCTCGACTCCCCTACTCTGGGCAAGAGACTCTGTGCATCTATTCCTCTCATGATTCTGTACGCCTCTATAAGATCACCCCTCATCCTCCGGCGCTCCAATGAATAGAGTCCTAGCCTCCTCAACCTCTTCCTATACCTCAGACCCACTAGTCCTGTTAGCCCGGATAGCTTGTTGCAATGGTAGACAAAAGTGCTGGAGATACTCAGCGGGTGCAGCAGCATCTATGGATGGAAGGAAATAGTCTTTGTGCAATGCCGGGTACACACTAGTTTTTGCAAGCGCCTCGACATGCAGAGGAGTTGACGCTGGCAGAACCAAAGGAGCTGGAGAGGTGAGACTTGGTTCCTCTCACTCAGTGGAGACCCTGGACTCAGGGAGACACTGCAGCGGCGGGCGAGCACACCAGGCTGAGAGACTTGTCAATATTATTATTATTAGTAGTATGGATTATTACTAGTGATGTTTAAACTGAAACCAGCCGCGTGCCTGGTGAACCTGCCAATCCTCACAGTCCGATCTCCAGGTTGCATTTGCTGTCTGAAGTCAGGTACCTGCAGTTATCTTCTCTTTTATTCTTCATATAAACTTTTTAAAATTTTATTTTTAATTCCTCTCCAAGTGCACCGGGTCTGCAATGCTCCGCGCGGCATTTGTTGGGAGATGGGAGATGGGAAGGGAAGGCGAGCGGGTGGGGTTCTACTGCAAAAGCGAGATGTTCGAACGGGGAGGAATTTCCCGAGGTAACGGGCCGCTCACCTGTAATCCAGACCCTCTCCCCCTCTCCCCTCTCCCCCTCCCCTCTCCCTCTCCCCCCCTTGTACCCTCCCCTCTCCCCCCCCTCCTCCCCTCCCACTCCCCTCTCCCCCTCCCTCTCCCCCCCCCTCCCCCCCCCTCTCCCTCCTTCTCCCACTCCCTCCCCCTCCCTCTCCCTCTCCCTCTCTCCCTCTCCCCCTCTCCTCCCCTCTCCCCCTCTCCCTCCCCCTCTTCCCCTCCCCCTCTCCCCCTCCCCTCTCCCCTCTCCCTCTCCCCTCCCCCTCCCCCCTCCCCTCTGCCCCCCTTGTCCCCTCCCCCTCTTCCCCCTCCCCCTACCCACTCCCTCTCCCCCACTTCCCCCCCTTCCCTCCCCCATCTCCCCCATCCCCTACCTCCCCCCTTCTCCCCACTTCCCCCTCCCCTCTTTACCCCCTCTCCCCTCCCCCACCCTCCCTCTCCCCTCACTTCCACCCCTTCCCTCTCCCCCTCTCCCACCCTTCTCCCCCCTATCCCCCTCTCCCCCCCCTCTCCCCTCTTCCCCTCTCCCCTCCCCTCTCCTCCCCCCCCTCCCCCACTCTCCCCTCCCCTCCCCCCTCCCCTCCCCGCTCCCCTACCCCCTCTCCCCCTCCCCTCTTTACCCCTCCCTCTCCCCTCTCCCCCTCTCCCCTACCCTCTCCCCCCCCTGTACCCCTCCCCTCTCCCCATCCCCCTATCACTTCCCACTCCCCCCTCCCCTCTTTACCCCCCTCTCCCCTTCTTCCCCCACTCCCTCCTCCCCTCACCCCCCTCCCCCCCCTATCCCCCTCTCCCCCCTCTCCCTCTCTCCCCCTACCCACTCTCTCTCCCCCCTCCCCTCCCTCCCCCCATCCCCTCTTTGCCCCTTCTTCCCCACCCCCTCCCTCTCCCCCCCTCCCCTCTCCCTCTCCCCCTCCCATCTCCCGGCGAGTGAGGACCACCGTCCCAAGTGAGATGTCAAGCGAGAATGGATTTCCCGAGAGAGCGGCCTCTCGCTTGTAATCCACCGCTGGGCAGCGGATTCCCTGCAAATACAGACTTGACCCGCCCAGCTCCTTAAACCTTTGCCCCCTCTCACCTCAGTGCTACGGCCACCACCCCGTATGATAGTATGAAGGGGGAGGTGATAGGGAGACCATCAGAGACATCGGAGCAGAATGAGTGTAGGAAGGAACTGCAGATGCTGGTTTAAACAGAAAAGTTGGAGTGACTCAGCGGGACGGGCAGCATCTCTGGAGAGAAGGAATGGGTGACGTCTCGGGTTGAGACCCTTCTTCAGACTTGAGACCTACAGGAGGCTTTGAACAAACTGTCTGAGGAAGGGTCTCGACCAGAAACGTCACCCATTCCTTCTCTCCAGAGATGCTGCCTGTCCCGCTGAGTTACTCCAGCATGTTGTGTGTATATATCTATGATAAAGGTTCCTGGTCCAAAACATCAACTAGAAAGTTAGCTAGTCAGTTAACTAGCTAGCTTGACTAGTTAACTAGTTAGACAAAAGTGCTGGAGAAACTCAGCGGGTGCAGCAGCATCTATGGAGCGAAGGAAATAGGCAACGTTTCGTCCCGAAACGTTGCCTATTTCCTTCGCTCCATAGATGCTGCTGCACCCGCTGAGTTTCTCCAGCACTTTTGTCTACCTTCGATTTTCCAGCATCTGCAGTTCCTTCTTAAACGGCTAGTCAGCTAGTAAGGTGAGTTTATTGTCACACGCACCAAGGTACAGTGAAAAGCTTTTGTTGCGTGCTAACCAGTCAGCGGAAAGACAATACATGATTACAACCGAGCCGTCCACAGTTTACAGAATGTAAGATACGTTGGATTCGAGGTTTAATATAGTGGAGCGATTGTAACGCAGGATTGCAGATCTACTTCTGTGACCAGCAGACAAATAGTCTCCGGAGATGCTGCCTGACCCGCTGAGTTACTCCAGCACTCTGTGTCTGTTTTTTTGGGGGGAAAGCAGGCACCTGCAGTTCCTTGTGTCTCTATGATATCTATGCCCGATGCCTTTTGAATCTGTGGGCATTTGCTCTTTCACTTGTAGATTGTGGTGAGTGGAGCAATGATTTTTATTTGAGAACCAAATTATTTTAATTGGGGCGGCCACGGTGGCGCAGCGGTAGAGTTGTCCCTTACAGCGCCGGAGACCCGGGTTCGATCCTGACTACGGGTGCTGTCTGTACGGAGTTTGCACGTTCTCCCCGTGACCTGCGTGGGTTTTCTCCGAGATCTTCGGTTTCCTCCCATACTCCAAAGACGTGCAGGTTTGTAGGTTAATCGACTTGGTGTAAAAATGTAAAATTGTCCCTAGTGTGTGTGTGTGTGTGTGTAGGACAGTGTTAATGTGCGGGGATCGCTGGTCAACTGGCCGAAGCTGGTCAGTTTGCTCGCTGTACCTCTGAACTAAACTAATCTAAATCGGCAGTGGGCCAAAATGGGGTGCGAGACAGACTGCGACTAACATTACCCCATCGAACACACTGCTGTGGTATAAAACCTATGTGCTAGCAATGATATTTCCAGCCACAATCGGGCAGATAACAGACAAAAGGACATTGAACAGAGGGCGAGGTGATTTAGCACGCATGCCAATAAGCTCATTTATATATACATTTGCAACCTTCTTGTTTTGGCTGGGTTCCTGCTTTTTAATCTGCTGTGATATTAATCTCCGGGCATTAATTTGCCCGGCATTGAGAATGAAAAGATTCTGACGATAGTGTTCAGAGTCAGCTACCAGAGTCATAGAGTGATACAGTGTAGAAACAAGCCCTTCGGCACAACTTGCCCAGCCTACCAACATGCTCCAGTCCCACCTGCCTGCGTTTGGCCCATATCCCTCCAAACCTGTCCTATCCATGTACCTGTCCAAATATTGATTAAACATTGTGATAGTCCCAGCCTCAACAACCTCCTCTGGCAGTTCATTCCTTACTCCAACCACTCTTGCCATAGAGGGAGGTCAGAGAAGGTTCACCAGACTGATTCCTGGGATGGCAGGACTTTCATATGAAGAAAGACTGGATAGACTCGGCTTGTACTCGCTAGAATTTAGAAGATCGAGGGGGGATCTTATATAAATGTACAAAATTCTTCAGAGGTTGGACAGGCTAGATGCAGGAAGATTGTTCCCGATGTTGGGGAAGTCCAGAACAAGGGGTCACAGTTTAAGGATAAGGGGGAAATCTTTTAGGACCGAGATGAGAAAAACTTTTTTCACACACAGAGAGTGGCGAATCTGTGGAATTCTCTGCCACAGAAGGTAGTTGAGGCTACAGTTCATTGGCTATATTTAAGAGGGAGTTAGATGTGGCCCTTGTGGGTAAAGGGATCAGGGGGTATGGAGAGAAGGCAGGTACAGGATACTGAGTTGGATGATCAGCCATGATCATATTGAATGGTGAATGGTGCAGACCTGCACCTATTTTCTATGTTTCTTTGTATAAACAAAAAAGATGCCCTTCAAATTCCCATTGAACCTTTCCCCCTTCACCTTAAACCTATGCCCGCTTGTTCTTGATTTCCCAACTCTGGGCAAAATACTCTGTGCATCACCTGACCTATTCCTCTCATGATCCAAAAGACCTGTATAAGATCACCCCACATCCTCCTGCGCTCCATGGAATAAAGTCCGAGCCTGCTTAACCTCCCCTTATAGCTCAGGCCCTCGAGTTCTGGCAATATCCTCATGAATCTTTCCTGTACCCATTTCAGCCTGACAACATCTTTCCCATAACTGGGTGACCAGAACTGGACACAATACTCTAAATGTGGAGGAAGGAATTGCAGATGTTGGTTTACACTGAAGATAGATACAAAGTGCTGGAGTAACTCAGTGGGTCAGAAAGCACTCTAAAGTCTAAAGAAGGGTCCCGACCTGAAACAATAGACCAGAACCAGGGGCCACACACACAGTTTAAGAATAAGGGGTAAGCCATTTAGAACGAAGATGAGAAAACACTTTTTCTCACAGAGAGTGGTGAGTCTGTGGAATTCTCTGCCTCAGAGGGCGGTGGAGGCCAGTTCTCTGGATACTTTTAAGGGAGAGCTTGATAGAAACATAGAAATTAGGTGCAGGAGTAGGCCATTCGGCCCTTCGAGCCTGCACCGCCATTCAATATGATCATGGCTGATCATCCAACTCAGTATCCCGTACCTGCCTTCTCTCCATACCCCCTGATCCCCTTAGCCACAAGGGCCACATCTAACTCCCTCTTAAATATAGCCAATGAACTGGCCTCAACTACCCTCTGTGGCAGAGAGTTCCAGAGATTCACCACTCTCTGTGTGAAAAAAGTTCTTCTCATAGGGCTCTTAAAGGGCTCTTAAAGATAGGGCTCTTAAAGGTAGCAGAGTCAGGGGATATGGGGAGAAGGCAGGAACGGGGTACTGATTGGGGATGATCAGCCATGATCACACTGAATGGCGGTGCTGGCTCGAAGGGCCAAATGGCCTCTACTCCTGCACCTGTTGTCTATTGTCTGTTGTCTATTGTCTAAGATACTGTCTTTTGGATTGGATGCTGGCTTGGTGTAAAATATCTCAGTTCTACTTTGGAGGTGTAGTTTTTGTGAAACAGACCATTCGGCCCACCGGGTCCATGCCGGCCAGTGACCACCCATGCACTAGTTCTATCCTACGCATAAGGGACATTTTGACGGAAGCCAATTAACCTACAAACCTGTACGTCTTTGGAGTGTGGGAGGAAACCAGAGCACCCGGAGAAAACCCACAAAGCTCACAGGGAGAACGGACAAACTCCGCACAGACAGTCAGGATCTAAGCCGGATCTCTGGTGCAATGAGGCAGCAACTCTACCACTGCGCAATCGTGCTGCCATACTGCAACAGCCAGGTTCAGGAATAGCTACTTCCCCACAGCCATCAGGCTATTAAACCTGGCTCAGACAAAACCCTGATTAATACTAACCAATTATCTGTTATTTGCACTTAATCAGTTTATTTATCCATGTGTGTATATATTTATATTACGGTATGTGGACACACTGATCTGTTTTGTAGTAAATGCCTACTATGTTCTGTGTGCTGAAGCAAAGCAAGAATTTTACACAGAGAGTGGTGAATCTGTGGAACTCTCTGCCACAGAAGGTAGTTGAGGCCACACAGTTCATTGGCTATATTTAAGAGGGAGTTAGATGTGGCCTTTGTGGCTAAAGGGATCAGGGGGTATGGAGAGAAGGCAGGGATGGGATACTGTGTTGGATGATCAGCCATGATCATATTGAATGGTGGTGCAGGCTCGAAGGGCCGAATGGCCTCTACTCCTGCACCTAATTTCTATGTTTCTATGTAATTTAATTGTCCTATCTGGGACACATGACAATAAACTCACTTGAACTTGAACTTGAGTGGGATATTTCCTGGGATACACTGGCTCATATTTCCAAAGTACATGATCAGGTCTTGTGATATACTGCTGTTAGTCGGAGCTGGGTGTGTACAAGGTGGCTGCTGTGTTTGGGCACTTTTATCCACTATTGACCGTGTGGAGAAGCAGTGTTGAGGGGTCCTGAAGTAATTAAGGAGGAACAGTTTTTACTGGCAGGGGGGCAGGAGATCAAAGATAACTGGAAAAGATCCAGAGGGGAGATGAAGGTTAGTTATCTTTCATAGATGGCTGTGATCTGAGAAGAAAGCTAATTAATGTGTTACTTGCGTTTAATGTGTTAATCCTACATGTTGGGGTAATTAGAGCAGAGAAATGTTGCTGCCTTTTAGTCTCTTGCTTTAGTTTAGAGATACAGCGCGAAAACAGGCCCTTCGGCCCACCGAATCCGTACCGACCAGCGATCCCGGCACACTAACACTATCCTACACACACTGGGGACAATTTACAATTTTACCAAGCCAATTTACCTACAAACCTGAAGGTAGACACAAAATGCTGGAGAAACTCAGCGGGTGAGGCAGCATCTAAGGAGCGAAGGAATAGGCGATGTTTCGGGTTGAGACCCGAAGGGTCTCGACCCGAAACGTCACCTATTCCTTCTGAAGAAGGGTCTCGACCCGAAACGTCACCTATTCATTCTGAAGAAGGGTCTCGACCCGAAACGTCACCTATTCATTCTGAAGAAGGGTCTCGACCCGAAACGTCACCTATTCATTCTGAAGAAGGGTCTCGACCCGAAACGTCACCTATTCCTTCTGAAGAAGGGTCTCGACCCGAAACATTTCGGGTCGCCAATTCCTTCTCTCCACAGATGCTGCCTCACGCGCTGCGTTTCTGCAGCATTTTGTAGTCTACCTTCCCGTATTCACCAGCATCTGCAGTCTTTGCTGTAAACGTACCTACAAACCTGCTGTGCTTTGGTGTGTGCCCTTTGAAACTTGAGCACCCGGAGAGCTCAATGCCACGCAGGTTACGGGGAGAACTTACTAACTCCGTACACAACAGCGCCCGTATCAGGATCGAACCCGGGTCTTACAGTGCTGTAAGGCAGTGGCTCTAACCGCTGTGCCACTGTGCTGCCCTTTGACCCTTGACCATGCCATTTTGCTCAATGCCAAATCACTTGTGTTAGCTATTTGCTAATTCTGCACATGTTACACAATTTAGCCCATGCTACACAATCAATGTCTCTCATAGTCTTAAACACACAGTTTGAACACATAGATTTTCTGGCAACTGATGTATCCACCCTCCCCTCCCCACCATTTAATATGATCATGGCTGATCATCCAACTCAGTATCCCGTACCTGCCTTCTCTCCATACCCTCTGATCCCACTGGCCACAAGGACCACATCTAACTCCCTCTTAGCTAAAGCCCCATGAACTGGCCTCAACTACCCTCTGTGGCAGAGAGTTCCAGAGATTCACCACATCATGAATGTTTCTGACCAGGAGAAATTCAAAAAATATCCCCAATTAATTATAAGACATTTTTAAAACTGAAAGCTTATAAAGAAAGTTAAACCAATTGACTAAAAATTAATAAAAAAGAAAAAATTATTGGTATTCCTTCTTTGTTCGACAAAACGATTCAGCCTGTGATTAATTGTTTTAATCTTGGAGTTAACTCTTTTTATTCAATCTTACGGTTTGTGATTAATTGTTAGTTTAGTTGTGTTTAGTTTATTGTCACGTGTACCGAGGTACAGTGAAAAGCTTTTTGTTGCGTGCTAACCAGTCAGCGGAAAGACAATACATGATTACAATCAGTCCATATCATGTATAGATTCATGATAAAGGGAATACTGTGAATAATGTGTAGTGCAAGAGAAAGTCAGTGAAGTCTGATCAAGGATGTGTCTGAAGAAGGGTTTCGGCCCGAAACGTTGTCTATTTCCTTCGCTCCATAGATGCTGCTGCATCCGCTGAGTTTCTCCAGCATTTTTGTGTTCCTTCTGATCAAGGATAGTCCGAGGGTCTCCAATGAGGTGGATGGTAGTTCAGGACTGCTCTCTGGTTGTGGTAGGATGATTCAGTTGCCTGATAACAGCTGGGAAGAAACTGTCCCTGAATCTGGAGGTGTGTGTGCGTTTGTTTTCACACTTCTGTACCTCTTGCCCAATCAAGAGTGAGTGGCCGGGGTGTGACTGGTCCTTGATGATGCTGCTGGCCTTGCCGAGGCAGCGTGAGGTGTAGATCATGTCAATGGAAGGGATGTCAATGGTGTCTGTGCGATCAATCACCTCTGACAACAGTAACAGGGTCACAGCTTAAGGATAAGGGGGAAATCCTTTAAAACCGAGATGAGAAAAACTTTTTTCACACAGAGAGTGGTGAATCTCTGGAACTCTCTGCCACAGAGGGTAGTTGAGGCCACAGTTCATTGGCTATATTTAAGAGGGAGTTAGATGTGGCCCTTGTGGCTAAAGGGATCAGGGGATATGGAGAGAAGGCAGGTACGGGATACTGAGTTGGATGATCAGCCATGATCATATTGAATGGTGGTGCAGGCTCGAAGGGCCGAATGGCCTACTCCTGCACCGAATTTCTATGTTTCTATGTTTCTATATTTATGTAGTTTGTTTGTCTATACTAGTCTTATAACAAATGTAAAGCACTTTGGCCAACGAGTGCTATATAAATAAATATGACTTGACTTGACTTGACTTTGTGTCCACTTTCAATGGAAGGGATATTGGTTTGTGTGATGGTCTGGGCTGTGTCCAGAATTCTCTGCAATTTCTTGCGGTCTTGAATGGAGCAGTTGTGTAATAATTTAAAAAAGCTCGAGGAATCTGGAAGAGGAACAAATTAAATTGCTCTGTGAAAAAGAGATGCCACAAGCAGGAGAATAGACGGACCCAGATCGCTGTTGCCATATTCCACAAAATGAGATGGTTTTCTCATTGTGAAAGTGGTTTTCAACTTTAAAGCGAGTACATCCCACACCACTCTTGGGAAGGCTGTGGGTAGATTTCTTCTCGAGCTAAATACTTGCATGCTGAATGAATTCCACATAACTCCAATATTCAAATGTGGCAAGAATAATTCTGGGCAACAACTCAAAGCAGAAATAAAGTGTGCAGTTGATTTACTGTTGGATGATTGTTTTAACACTGAAAAGGCAGTTTGTCTAATCTATTCCTGATCCGATAAAAACTGTTGCTTCTTCATTTAAACTTTGTTTAACTTTTGCTTCAGTTTAGAGTTACAGCGCAAAAACATGTTGTTCTCCCCATTCTGTCTGCGCCAAGCGACCAGCGATCACCCGTACACCAGTTCTATCCTACACACCAGGGACAATTTACAATAGACAATAGACAATAGGTGCAGGAGTAGAGGCCATTCAGCCCTTCGAGCCAGCACCGCCATTCAATGTGATCATGGCTGATCATCCCCAATCAGTACCCCGTTCCTGCCTTCTCCCCACATCCCCTGACTCCGCTATCTTTAAGATCTTTCTCTTGAAAGCATCCAAAGAACCTGCCTCCACCGCCCTCTCAGGCAGAGAATTCCACAGACTCACAACTCTCTGTGAGAAAAAGTGTTTCCTCGTCTCCGTTCTAAATGGCTTACCCCTTATTCGTAAACTGTGTGTGGCCCCTGGTTCTGGACTCCCCCAACATCGGGAACATGTTTCCTGCCTCTAGTGTGTCTAAACCCCTTAACAATCTTATATGTTTCAATGAGATCCACTCTCATCCTTCTAAACTCCAGAGTGTACAATCCCAGCTGCTTGCTCCATTCTCTCAGCATATCACAGTCCCGCCATCCCGGGAATTGACCTTGTAAACCTACGCTGCACAGTTTCTATTCTGCAATGATTGTGGGAGGAAACTGGAGCACCCGTAGGAAACCCACGCGGTCCCTGGGAGAAGGTACAAACTCGATACAGACAGCACCCGCAGTCAGGATCGAACTTGGGGATTTGCGGGATAATGGTGATTAGGATTGCGTTTATTTCTGTAACGTACAGAAGTGAAAAATAGTCATGGAAAGAGAAAAAAAAGGAGGGCTAAGATTTATGGACAACATGTTTCAAGAGTGTTTAATAATGTAACGATGTCCCATCCATGTGATGTCAGTTGCCTCAGTTGTACACAAACCAGACAAATGGGACTTGCAAACCAATTAAGACTTACATGTCGATCCTAGCATTACTGAAGAAGCACAGACGACAGTGTCTTTTACCTTCTGTAAAGGCCTGTCACCCAGCAAACAAACACAATTGCCAAAACACATTCTATCAGACTCTGTCATTTTAAATGTTTTGAAGACAATGAAATTTGTTAGATATCCAAGAGGCAAATCTTTTCAGGACTAAATCTTCTGCTGTTCTCCCTGTCTCTAGGTACGCCTCTCTGTCTCTCCTTCAGTGTATCCATTCCTTCTCTCCAGAGATGCTGCCTGTCCCGCTGAGTTACTTCAGCTTTTTGTGTCTATCTTCAGTTTGAACCAGCATCTGCATTTCCTTCAGACACACATTCTCTCTCCCCTCTCCCTCTCCCTCCTCCCTCTCCCTCTCTCCCTCTCCCTCCCTCTCCCCTCTCCTCCCTCTCTCCCTCCCTCCTTCTCCCTTCATCTTCACTTCTCCCCTCACCCCTTCCCCTACTCTCTCTCCCCTTGGCATTCCCCTCTCCCCCTCTCCCCCTCTCCCCCTCTCCCCCTCTCTCCCTCTCCCCCTCCCACCCTCTCCCTCACTCTCTGTACCTCTCCTCTCCCTCTCCCCTCTCCCCCCCCCCCCTCTGCCTCTCCCCCACTCTCCCCCCCCCCCCCCTCTCCCCCTCTCTCCCCCTCTCTCCCTCTCCCCCCTCTCCCCCCTCTCTCCCCCTCTCCCCCTCTCTCCTCCCCCTCCCTCCTCTCTCCCTCCTCCCCCTCTTTCTCTCCCCCCCCTCCCCTTCTTTCCCCCTCTCCCCCCCTCCCCCCTCTCCCTCTCCCCTCCCCCCTCCCCCTCCCTCTCTCCCCCCCTCTCCCCCTCCCCCCTCTCCCCCTCCCCCCTCTCCCCTCTCTCCCCCCTCCCCTCTCTCCCCCTCTCCCCCTCTCCCCCTCTCTCCCCCTCCCTCTCTCACCCTCTCTCCCTCCCCCTCCCCCCCCTCTCTCCCCCTCTCTCCATGCAGGACATCATTTTTCATCTTTGGCCGACATAGACACAATGGGCCGAATGGTCTCCTTAAAAGATAGACACAAAAAGCTGGAGTAACTCAGCGGGACAGGCAGCATCTCTGGAGAGAAGGAATGGGTGACATTTCGGGCCGAAACATCACCCATTCCTTCTCTCCGGAGAAGCTGCCTGTCCCGCTGAGTTACTCCAGCTTTTTGTGTCTATCTTCGGTTTAAACCAGCATCTGCAGTTCCTTCAGACACAGTCTCCTTAAAAGACTCGGTTCAAAAAACTCCAGTATCGTATCTGCCTCAACCACTACCCCCAACAGCCTATTATCAAGCACGCAACACCCTCAATGTAAAAAATAACTTGCCCCGAAATTCTCGTTTGAACTTTGCCCCTCTGACCTTAAAGCTCTGCTCTGTAATATTTGATTTTTTTTTCCAGCCTGCCAAAATTCAAAGCCTACATTATCATGCTTGTATGTTTTATAGAGTCAGCTCAGTCTAGTTTATTGTCACGTGTACCGAGGTACAGTGAAAAGCTTTTGTTGCGTGCTAACCAGTCAGTGGAAAGACTACATGATTACAATCGAGCCGTCCACAGTGTACAGATACATGATGAGGGAATAACGTTTAGTGCAAGATAAAGCCAGCAAAGTCCGATCAAGGATAGTCCGAGGGTCACCAATGAGGTAGATAGTAGTTCAGGACCGCTCTCTGGTTGTGGTGGGATGATTCACAGTTGCCTGATAACAGCTGGGAAGAAACTGTCCCTGAATCTGGAGGTGTGTGTGTGTGCGTTTGTTTTCACACTTCTGTACCTCTTGCCCGATGGGAGAGGGGGGAAGAGGGAATGTCCGGGGTGCAGTGACTGGTCCTTGATGATGCTGCTGGCCTTGCCGAGGCTGCGTGAAGTGTAGATGGAGTCAATGGAAGGGAGGTGGTTCTTGACCAGAAACGTCACCCATTGTTTCTCTCCAAAGATGCTGCCTGTCCCGCTGAGTTACTCCAGCCTTTTGGTGTCTGCCTTCGATGGAAGGGAGGTTGGTTTGTGTGATGGTTGGGGCTGAGTCCACAATTTGCTGCAATTTCATTGAAAAAGCCCCTTCGGCCCTCTGAGCCCATACTGACCACAACGTCCCATTTTACACCAATCCTACCTAAATCCCACTCTCATTTCCCTTGTCCACCTTCAACAGCTCCCCACAGGAGTCTGATTTCAGCCCTTATCTGCAGTTTGAAAAAGCCATTTGCCGCATTCTTTAATAAGTTTTGAGAAGAAATCTCTTGCTGTAAGCCACGTTACAATGAACAGACGAGAGACTCGGAGCAAAGGGGAGAGAAATCAAATGGAGTTTAATAAAAGCTTCAGGAAAATTACAAAATAATTATAGAAAATCCATTCATATGTAAATATTCACAATCTCTGAGACACTTTCTTAAGTCAATACTTTGCTTTGGAATACCAACCAAGGGGGTCTATTTCAGAGTTTCCTCTTCATCACACTATATGTGTTCCTCTCATCAACAAACAAATGAATTGATTTCCCCTATACTCTCTACGACCAAGTTTTAAACCAGGGAAAACAAAATTGGAAGAACAGCACCTCATAGAAACATAGAAAATAGGTGCTGGAAGAGGCCATTCGGCCCTTCGAGCCAGCACCGCCATTCAATGCGATCATGGCTGATCGTCCCCTATCAATAACCCGTGCCTGCCTTCTCCCCACATCCATTGATTCCACTAGCCCCTAGAGCTCTATCTAACTCTCTCTTAAATCCATCCAGTGATTTGGCCTCCACTGCCCTCTGTGGCAGGGAATTCCATAAATTCACCACTCTCTGGGTGAAAACGTTTTTTCTCACCTCAGTCTTAAATGACCTCCCCTTTATTCTAAGACTGTGTGTGGCCCCTGGTTCTGGACTCGCCCAACATTGGGAACATTTTTCCTGCATCTAGCTTGTCCAGTCCTTTTATAATTTTATATGTTTCTATAACATTCCCCCTCATCCTTCTAAACTCCAGTGAATACAAGCCTAGTCTTTTCAATCTTTCCTCATATGACAGTCCCGCCATCCCAGGGATAATTTAGCTTGAGCAGCTTACAGCCCAGCAGTTTGATTTTTGATTTCTCTAACTTCAAGTAACACTTGCTTCCCCTCTCTCTCTGTCCCTCTCCCACCCTAGCTCTGTGACTAGTTTCACTGTCCTCCTGATTCTGTTTTACTGTTTGCACAACAATGAACATCCCCTTTGTTGTCACCTTCCCCTCAGCCTCGCACCTTCCCCTCAGCCAACAATGAACATCCCCTTTGATCTGTCATTTTCACACCTTACCCTTCCATATCTCGGTCTCTCCCCTGACACTCAGATTGAAGAAGGGTCTCGACCTGAAACGTCACCCCTCCTTGGTTCCCAGAGATGCTGCCTGACCCGTTGAGTTACTCCAGCACTTTGTGACTTTAAAAAATAATAATTTTGCAGTTCCCTTGTGCTTTAATGAAACTTATAAAAGTGCACATTAATAGTGCCTTTTATGGCAGCGTACTGGTGCTACCTGACAGCACCAGAGACCAGGGTTCGATCCTGACTATGGCTGCTATCTGTGTGGAGTTTGTACGTTCTCCCCATGACCTGTGTGGCTATTCTCCAGGTGCTCCGGTTTCCTCCCACGCTCAGAAGACGTTAATTGTAAGTCTTTGGTAAATTGTCGAAGCCAATTTGGATAGGATTGTACTAGTGAATGAACGCTCGCTAGTCGGCACTGACCCGATGGGTCGAAGGGCCTGTTTCCACACTGCATTTCTAAACTAAATCATAAAACAAATTTAAATTTAGTTTAGTTGAGAGACACAGCGCTGAAACTGGCCCTTTGGGCTATCGAGTCCGCGCCGACCAGCGATCCCCTTACACTTGTACATTAGGGACAATTTACAATCTTTACCGAAGCCAATTAACCTACAAACCTGGGTAGACAGAAATGCTGGAGAAACTCAGCGGGTGCAGCAGCATCTATGGAGCGAAGGAAATGGGCAACGTTTCAGGTTAGAAGAGTTTTGGCTTTTTACAAGCATATGGTGCAACACAACCTTATGCCCCTGTACCACTTAGGAAACCTGAACGGAAACCTCTGGAGACTTTGCGCCCCACCCAAGGTTTCCGTGCGGTTCCCGGAGGTTTTTGTCAGTCTCCCTACCTGCTTCCACTACCTGCAACCTCCGGCAACCACCTGCAACCTCCGGGAACTGCACGGAAACCTTGGGTGGGGCGCAAAGTCTCCAGAGGTTTCTGTTCAGGTTTCCTAAGTGGGACAGGGGCATTAGAAATTAAACTTGAAGGGTGGGTAAAGATATCTCTCTCAATCTCTTTATTTTTATTCTTTTTTTTTCTCTACTCTTTTTTCCCCTCTATCCCCTTCTACATTTTCTTTGGGCTATCTCTACCATCTGACGATCTAACACTATTATCACGGCTTATGATATTATTTTTTTCTCTATCATGGCTTGTCCCATTTTCTGTTCTAGACTGTTAAATTTGAAACAAGAAGTTGTACATGGACTGTAATATCTCATTATGTATTAGGTACTTATATACCACGTTATTGAACTTGCTTCTAATTTAAAATAAATAAATCAATAAACAAAATTAAAAATAAATAAATATACTGCAAGCTTAAAAAAAAAAGTCCTTTGTCCTGCTGTTTGCAAACATCATTCAATTGTGAATTAAAACTCCAATGTTAAATGCATCCCCAAGTATTCATTGAAAGACAGTGGTCTAAAAAAAAGATTCAGATTCAGATTCAATTTTAATTGTTATTGTCAGTGTACAGTACAGAGACAACAAAATGCATTTAGCATCTCCCTGGAAGAGCGACATAGCAAATGATTTGAATAAATAATAATAAGTGTCCGGGGGGGAGTGGTGATTGGCAGTCACCGAGGTACGTTGTTGAGTAGAGTGACAGCCGCCGGAAAGAAGCGGTTCCTCGACCTGCTGGTTCGGCAACGGAGAGACCTGTAGCGCCTCCCGGATGGTAGGAGGGTAAACAGTCCATGGTTGGGGTGAGAGCAGTCCTTGGCGATGCTGAGCGCCCTCCGCAGACAGCGCTTGCTTTGGACAGACTCAATGGAGGGGAGCGAGGAACCGGTGATGCGTTGGGCAATTTTCACCACCCTCTGCAATGCCTTCCGGTCGGAGACAGAGCAGTTGCCGTACCATACTGTGATGCAGTTGGTAAGGATGCTCTCGATGGTGCAGCGGTAGAAGTTCACCAGGATCTGAGGAGACAGATGGACCTTCTTCAGTCTCCTCAGGAAGAAGAGACGCTGATGAGCCTTCTTGATCAGAGTAGAGGTATTGTGGGTCCAAGAGAGGTCATCGGAGATGTTGACTCCCAGGAACCTGAAGCTAGAAACACGTTCCACCTCCGTCCCGCTAATGTGGATGGCGGTGTGCGTGCCGCCTCTGGACTTCCTGAAGTCTACAATGAGCTCCTTGGTCTTCTTGGAGTTAAGGGCCAGGTTGTTGTCAGCGCACCATGCTGCTAAGTGCTGGACCTCCACCCTCCCCAAAAGAAGGGTTTCGGCCCGAAACATCGCCTATTTCCTTCGCTCCATAGATGCTGCTGCACCCGCTGAGTTTCTCCAGCATTTTTGTCTACCTACGATTTTCCAGCATCTGCAGTTCCTTCTTAAACACTTAACCTACAAACCTGCACGCCTCTGGAGTGGGAGGGATAACTGGAGCACCCGGAGAAAACCCACGCGCTTAGGGGTTGGTGTAGGAAGGAACTGCAGATGCTGGAAAATCGAAGGTAGACAAAAAAGTGCTGGAGAAGGGGTCACAGGACAAGGGGTCACAGCTTAAGGATAAAGGGGAAATCCTTTAAAACCGAGATGAGAAGAACTTTTTTCACGCTGAGTGGTGAATCTCTGGAACTCTCTGCCACAGAGGGTAGTTGAGGCCAGTTCATTGGCTATATTTAAGAGGGAGTTAGATGTGGCCCTTGTGGCTAAGGGATCAGGGGGTATGGAGAGAAGGCAGGTAAGGGATACAGAGTTGGATGATCAGCCTTGATCATATTGAATGGCGGTGCAGGCTCAAAGGGCCGAATGGCCTACTCCTGCACCTAATTTCTATGTTTCTATGAAACTCAGCAGATGCAGCAGCATCTATGGAGCGAAGGAAATAGGCAACGTTTCGAGCCGAAACCCTTCCGGGTTTCGGCCCGAAACGTTACCTATTTCCTTCCTGAAGGGTTTCGGGACGAAACGTTGCCTATTTCCTTCGCTCCATAGATGCTGCTGCACCCGCTGAGTTTCTCCAGCACTTTTGTCTACCTAGCTAACTAGCTAGTTGATGTTTTGGGTCATAGATATATACACACAAAAAGCTGGAGCAACTTAGCGGGACAGGCTGCATCTCTGGAGCGAAGGAAATAGGCAACGTTTCGGGTCGGGTTATGGACAAACCTTTTCTCATTAGCCTCCCTCAACCCATCAGCGATTTGTAAACAGTCGTTAATGCTGACTGTGAAAATCTGTGGCACATATCAGCGAAACTAATAGTAGTGTCACTTTTTTTTTACTACTGATTACTTTAATGGCATCTTCCCTTCCACTGCATTATATTCTAATACTCAGCTCCCTGTTTATTCCCCTGCAAATATTTTTTGCATAAATCACCAGAGGTACAGAAACATAATGGATATTTGAGTTATGAATCTCAGTCGCAGGCTGGGAAGTAATTGAAAGACCCACTTAGAAGATGGGGGAGGCCATTCAGCCCATCACGCCATTTGATAGAATTGTGAGTGATCTTTTATCCCAATGCCACTTTCCTGTACTTTAGAGATATAACCATATAACCATATAACAATTACAGCACGGAAACAGGCCATCTCGACCCTTCTAGTCCGTGCCGAACACATAATCTCCCCTAGTCCCATGTACCTGCGCTCAGACCATAACCTTCCATTCCCTTCCCGTCCATATAACTATATAGCATGGAAACAAGCCCTTCGGCCCACCGAGTCCGT